>NC_082685.1:85265077-85421836 GCF_949987515.2 Delphinus delphis
CTGAGATATTAACCTGTCATCTTTGGATGTGGATATTCAGTTTTTCAGAGTCCTTCTCATCACACTTAGTCTGTCACATTTTATCATAGATGTATCACCTATGTATGTAATCGTATATGAATAACTTAGTTCTGCCTATTTTTTATTTCTTTATATAGATGAATATCATACTGTATGAATTTCTCTGTGATTTGATTCTTTTCACTCAAAATTATTTTTTGAGATCCATCCAACTTGTATGGAGTTGGAGTTTTACTGTTTTTTAGGATTGACTGAATGAAGATAACATAATTTATTTATCCTATTTTATTTTGTAGTATATTTGGATTGTTTCCAGTTTGGGGCTATTACAAAGCAATGCTGCTTATATGAATGAATATTCTTATACACGTCTTCTAAGCACATGTGCAAAAGTTTCACACCTAGGAATGTGACAGGTGAATTGTATGTAGGATTGTGTGTTTTCCACTTCCAATGGAATAAACCAAACTATTTTCCAAAGTGTCAATAAATTTACTGTCAAAACATAGGTGTGGGGGCTTCCCTGGTGGCGCAGTGGTTGAGAGTCCGCCTGCCGATGCAGGGGACACGGGTTCATGCCCCGGTCTGGGAATATCCCACATGCGCGGAGCGGCTGGGCCCATGAGCATGGCCGCTGAGCCTGCGCGTCCGGAGCCTGTGCTCCGCAACTGGGAGAGGCCACTACAGTGAGAGGCCCGCATACCGCAAAAAAAAACCAAAAACCAAAAACAAAAACATAGGTGTGTCAGAGTACCTTTGTTCCATATACTCACAAATGCTTGTGAGACCAGCTTCTTAATTATTCCTCACTCTAGTGAGGTTTAAAAGAATATCATTGTAGTTTTAATTTGCATTTTCTGGATTAGATAGCATGCTTTTCCATTTATTTAGTCTTTTTATGTCTTACGATAAGATTTTATAATTTTCCTCAAGAGCTAGTATATATCTTGTTTATCATTCCTAGATATGGTATTGCTATTGTAAATTTTTTTTAAGTTTCCTAACTCTTGCTGGTATATAGCAATACATGGACTTTTAATGTTGATTTTTGTAATCCAACAGCTTTGTTATCTGCTCTTATTAATTTATCTGTAGATTCTTTGGAGTTTTCTACGTAGACAGTTTGCAACATTTGTAAATGATGACAGTTTGTTTCTTATCTATTGCTGTGTAACTTTTTGCTTTAGGCTGTGTTACTATGTTCTTACAAGTTTAGAATTTCTATATTTTTCTATTGAGAATGTTTTATTATTCTGTCATGACCCTCTTTTTCTCTGTTAATACTTTTGATTTCAGGTATTTTTTGTCTGATATTAATGTAGGACCTTGGCTTTCTTTTACTGTAAATAGTTTAATTGTTGCTGCAGAGTTTAATCATTGGATTCGTGTGACTTCTAATATATTGGATTGTTTTTGATCAAGTTATGTTTTTTATCTATTTCACTCTCCTAACCTTTCCCCCCCCACATATATTCACTCTTATCTTCTTTTGGATTCACTGATTCATTTGTTTTTTCTCTCTTTAGAAGTTATACGCTCTATGTTTGTTTTTTTAATGGTTACCCTCTCTATTTTAAGATGCATACTTAACAAAGTATAAAAGAGTTATTCAATATCTACTCTTTGGTCAACTTACCTTTCCCTTCTCCCACAGAATTATTGTTTATACAATTGATGTTTATTTAGATTTAACCCATGTATTAACCAGTATTTTTGCTTAACATTTTGTCTTACATTTCTCTTCTTCCATCTGGATTATTTTCCTTCCTCCCCAATGTATTGCTTTAGAGTTTTCTTTAATGAGAGGCTCTTTCAGTTTTTGTTTTTTTGAATATTTTGTCTTTGTTGTTTTGGAAGATAGTTTGGCTGAGTATGGAACTTTGATTTACAAGTTATTTTCTTTCAACTCAGTGAAAATATGATTTTACCATCTTCTGGCATCCTTTGTGGTTGTTAAGAAGTCATTATATATCTAATTACTATTCCTTTATGGATAGCAGTCTTTACTTTCTGACAGGTTTTGACATTTCTTTGTCTTTGGTATCATGTGGTTTCATGATGATTTATCAAGCTGTGGATTTCTTTTTATTATTATGCTTATAATTTATTAGACTCTAGATCTGAGGATTGGTTTTCATCAGTTCTCAAAACTCTGCTATTGTGTCATTGAAAAATTTCCCTTTCCCATGTGTTGTGTGGAATTCTGGAATTCTGATTATGTAGAATGTCGTTTCCTTCTACGTATCTCCTGCTTAATATCACCTAACCTCTCCTTCATATTTTTCTTCTCTTTATCTGTCTGTCCTACATTCTGAGTAATTTCCTCAGATTTGTCTTGAACTTCTTGGTTTTGATATCGATTTTCTCTAAATTGTAAAGAATATAATTAAGACAAGTGAAATTTAATACTATATTCTATAAGAATTTGAAGCATCAAAGTGAATTAATTTGCTGTTGTCTCAATGGCTTACTCCAGTAGAATACTCACACAGTCCTATAGAAAAATGAAAAAATGACGTTTCTTACCTAAATAATTATATGAATTGAGATTTATATTTTTTTGTATCTAAAAATATTTCCTAATTTGACAAAAATATCTTATTTTACTTTTTTTTTTTTTTTTTTGGTACACGGGCCTCTCACTGTTGTGGCCTCTCCTATTGCGGAGCAACAGGCTCCGGACGCGCAGGCTCAGCGGCCATGGTTCACGGGCCTAGCTACTCCGCGGCATGTGGGATCTTCCCGGACCGGGGCACGAACCCGTGTCCCCCTGCATTGGCAGGTGGACTCTCAACCACTGCGCCACCAGGGAAGCCCCTTATTTTACTTTTTAATTTGAAAGCAAATCAAGTGATTTTATTTTCTAAGATGTGTATTAATAATTTTAGTTAGCATCAGGGCTAAATTTAAGGTTTTATGTGCATCTTTTACCTTTCATTTACCTGTTATTTGTGTCAAATTACTTTATTTATGAGTTTAAAAGAAATCTCTTACTTTTAAAAGTGCTCTTCCAACTAGAGGTGAACTTGGCTCTATGTCAAATAATTTCTGAGTAGTAGTCATTTAAATTAAAAATACTACAATTATTCTGTTTGATTCACTATCATTGCACCAATAAAACCACTTTAAAATTGAAAACATGTTGATTTGATTTTGAGTTGCTGAATAATTTAATATTTCCTTTTAAAATTCAATTAAATTTCAAGAAAGCACATAATGAACAAAACAGAAAGGTCCTTTAAAGGAAAATAAAAACTGGGATCATAGATTTTATTTTAAGGAAAGTTCTTTTAAAAAGGAGAAAAAACTTTAAAGTAACAGCAGTATAATTGCAAATTGGTAAAATTAGATAAAAGCATGTATACACTATGAAAAAAATAGAAATAAGCCTTTAAAAGATGTAAATATTTAGTTTGATAATGCCAAAAAAGGAATACTCGTAAAAAAAAATAGCTCTATAAAACATAAATGAAAAATATAATTTGATAAATTATGAATGTTTGCATTTTATTTTTGGAAAGTAAGAATGTAAGTGTTTTTCATTTTTCTGTGAAGAGAAGTCATCAAAATTATATTTCTGCCAATTTTCTCTAAACACAGTACTTTCAATTGATAGAGGAGAGAGGGTGTAGAAGGTGAGAGGGGAGGATGTTCTTGCCTTAGCAGATATTTATTCTGCTCCCATTTCATGCTGGATCCTTCATCATACTTCATTTTCTTGTGGGGAAATTATAGTCTTGGGGGTGGGAGGAATGACTGACTCTCCAGTAGTTTTCTAGATCTTTGATTGATGGCATGAACCATATAACTTAAGTCTTTATAGCTTTTGAAGCTTAAAAATCATGTTATTGCAACTCAGAAGTCTGGATTTATAAAACTCAAAAGAAGCGTTTGATTATTGTTTTCCTGTGATTCCTTGTCTAAGGCAGTGAGGTAAATTGTCGTAGCCACTTGGACAGGAGGATGAGGCATGTACCAGGAACTGAGCTGGAAGAGGGAAACTCCTGTTACTAAGTCCTACTGCAGTGATAATGAAACAGAAAGTAACTTTAGAATTATCTTAAGAGAGCATGAATTAAAACAATCCTTATTTAAATGGGATTTGTAAATCCCTCTTTTTATGCCAAAGAGGTGACAATTTAATTCAGATTCTAAGATTCTGGTTGCTTTGGTGATAAGAGGCTTAATAGCTTATGCTTACTACTGCTGTCTTTGTGCATTTCTCTCTCAGTGTTGACAATGATTGTCTCCAAATTGTAAGAAGAAAATTTTAAGGCAACAGAGATGTAGTGCTATATTATCTTTCTCTGTCCTTTAAAAATGCCCTTTGGGAACTAACTGAGGCACCTAAAGTTCTGATTTTAAATAACTCTTTAAAACTGACCTCTCTGTTTTTTAGAGTAATTCCCTTTATCTGATTAAGTCGCTTTATTTATTTGCAGAACTGCATCTAAAAATGTAATCTCTTTCATATCCCTGACTTCCCCACAGTAATAAACATTGTAAGACACTTCTTACCTTTTGTATTAGTAAATGAAAATAAGTAGGAGAATGAAGGAAACTGATGAGTTTAATGGAGTTAGTATGTGTTTAATTAGGGAAATTTTTGAGTAAGCTGGTTTGGTGGGGAGAGAAAATGGAACTTGTCTTGACCTACCTGAAGTTGGATTATACAAACTTCAAAGTTCTGTCTGCCTCTAACTGTTCTGAGAGAGGGGGTCTGAGATGCTAGTGTCCTTAAAAAATAGAAGTCTGTTTGTTGCCGTGTGATCCCTACTCATTTGCTTTTATTAAGTTAATTGTTTTGTTCTTGATGTATTTATCCTACAAGTACATCTAAATGCACAATAACAGTATTAGAAAATGATCTGTCAAGTAAACTTCATGCATACTTTTAAGTCACAAATGTTTCTTAATTTATCGTTGGCAAGTGCCATACATTAGAATTTATGGAAGTATAGGAAAAATTGGGTCCTATTTTACTATTAAAAAAAAACTTTCATAAAACTGATAATGAAGCAACTGTTTTCTCTATTTAATGCCATTAATTTCTTGGTTCTGGTGGGTTTGGAGTGAAAGTGCATGATTTTAAAACAATGGGTTTAAAATGTTATTGTGCTTCTCTGTCACATTTGCATTTTTAAATATGAAAAGTATTCAAAATTATTGTCTGAGGATTTAACTAAATTACTTAAATATCAAACATGTTTATTTTCAATGTATATGGAGATTCAGAGTCATGAGTTCCATTTTACCAGTTTCTCCAGGTAAAACAGGCCAACTGAAAGATTTTGTCAGTTTCATTCCTATCATGATTTAATTTAGTTTGAGAATTTCAGCAGATTATGTGTGCTTAAAAAGTTTCTGATAAGAAAAAGTATGCAAAATCTATTAGACATACTGTATGAGCAATGTTTATGAAATTGTTTAAAATATATTGGCAGTACAGAATTACTAGATACAGTTTTTTTTACCTACAGCAGTTGACTATCAAATGATTAGAAATGTTGGAATGCTTGGTATATCTTTGAAAGAGAAATCTGCAGACGTCCATATCTATGCTTGGCAAGTTACCAAATTCATGTGTTATTGCATTTTAATATAATTTTATTCTTATGTCAGATTTTAAAATAGTTTTAGCTGTGGGAAATTGCTTTCTCCAGTTGACAAATGGTTAAATGAGGGCCTTTTTGTGTTACAAGTAATTCTAGTAGATATATATTGGTCCATGAGAGTACATAAATTTAAGCCCAAATGATTTAACGTTTATTGTATCATTTGGGTTCATATAGGATTAGCTTATTAAACACCTTTTAAGAATCACTTTTCTTAATAGCACGTGCGTTAACTTTTGAGTGCATTAGAGTATAATCAAGTGTATGAGATTA
This sequence comes from Delphinus delphis, assembly GCF_949987515.2. Taxonomy (NCBI): domain Eukaryota; kingdom Metazoa; phylum Chordata; class Mammalia; order Artiodactyla; family Delphinidae; genus Delphinus; species Delphinus delphis. The sequence continues at coordinate 85,270,987 of NC_082685.1, forward strand.
CATTAATCTAGTGAAGTAGAGTTTCCTCCTTTGAGAAATGGTTCAAATTAAAAAAAAAAACTTTTATTTAATTTTTGTTTCTTTTTAATTTGATCTGAGTGTGTTGGAAATACCAAAGAATTATAGAACCAGAGAGGTTTCCAGGGATATCACACATCTTTGGTTCTGCTCGCCTTAGAGACATGCGTTGCTAATCTATTTTTTGAAAGCCACAGATGAAGAGATGTCGTAACATCTCTCTATAATTTTTCAGTCATAAGTTTTTTTCCATTGGCTCAAGTTTTTAAAAAATCAAGGTCTCTTTACCAGCTTCCTGAGACATAAATTAAAGAATTAAAGAATGTGAGCTGTACTTTTCCTGTCAAAATGGAGTTTTCTCCCACATTCACATGGAGATAAATTGCAGAAGCACCCAAGGCAGGAGTATCCATCTAAGAAAGCAGACTTGCATGTTTTTTTCATGAAAAAATGCAAGGTCACAGGTATGAAGAGCAGCTCACTTCAGTTGAAAGGCCCAACAAAGGTTTATTGGATGCACCTTTGTTAGAACTATTTGAGTACATTTTGGGCTTCAAACTATACTCACATATTCCTATTCATAAATAAGGATGGAGATAGGAGAGAACAGGGTGTAGCCAGAAAGTTGAGTATTCCATGGTGAGTGAATGTTGTGAAAAGTCTGGGCATGAAGAGTTGCCTGGGGTGGCACTTCCGATTCTTTATAAAATACTGCAGCAATGAATAAATACATGAATAGCGTGTTCTTTTCATGTATATGTGAATGCTGTTCTTCTGGTAAAACACATTAGCAATCTATGTTCATTTTGTTTCATTGAAGAATGTATTTAATAGCCGAATAATTCTACATAATGGTACCTGTAATGCCATCATTTCTTCTTTAAGCATTGAAATTCATCATGTAAGGACTTTTTACGGTTTAAAAGAAATCTTGTCCAATTCCTCATCAACATTTTTTTCCTTACTGTTTTCCTCGTTTCCAATTAGTTTTTAAACACAATGATTAGTATTACTTATGTAGGCTTCAGGGGGAAAAAAATCAGTTAACAAACTGATATATATTTATAAACAGACAGCATTTTTGGACAGAGGTGCTCTTGCAAATGCCAGAGTACTGTTGCTTTGAGCTGATTTAAGGAAATAATAAGGAGCATCTGGAAATTCAAGCCCGACTAATTTACCATTTACTGTATCATTTTGGTTCTGTACAGATTTAGCTCATTTAAACACCTTTTAAGAATCTCCTTTTGCTGGAAGTAGAGTGGGAAAAAAATTCCCCAAGCAGTCTTTGAAAAATTACTGTTTGCAAAAAAGATTATAGGGGAAGTAAAACATTGAATTCAAAATAATTATAATTAGAGTGTAGCTTCTTATAGTTTCTAAAGTGCCAGTACAAAAGTGATAAGAATAGAGGGAGAGAATATTTTAAATGTAGACAAGTTAATGCCAACTAAAGTATGTTATAACGTGTTTGTATTTTTGTATTTGTACATGCTTGGCTTGTCTTCTTATCCTGCTAGCGCTTGAAACATAGGCTTTTATGTGTCAGAGATTTAAAGGTAAATATAACAGCTGCTACTCTGAAGGAGCTGACATTCTCATAGGAGAAACAAACTTTTAAACAAATAATTAAAGTGTGTGAGGTAAATGGAGAAGTTAAAAAAAAAAAGGCACACCAGAGGGTAGGTGAATCAACTCAGCCTGGGTTGAATGATGAGGCCAGAAATATTTCATGGAGGTGTGATGCCTAGACATTAAATGCTTTCATACAGTCATAGTGACTTGTAGGATGAGGGGGATTTTCCCATATAGACCCTGGAGGAATGTAGTACCCATGTGTGCAGACCGGGAGGCATAGAACAACAAATAGTCTGATACTGCTGGAATGTCTGATTTGTGGGTGAAGGAGTAGAAAGTGATTGTGGAGAAGTAAACAAGGTTCAAGTAGGTCATGTAGTGACTTGGATGTCATCTTGAGGTATTTGGAAATTCCTTCAGAGGTCTCTCATTGCTTTCAGATTAACTAGAGGAGTAACCTGTTCAGATCCATTTTTAGAAACAGAACTCATGTAGGTGTGTAGAAGGAGAAAAGTGATTGGAAAGAGAACAGACTAGTGTCCTTTTTCACTGAGAAAGTATTGACCGGTTCCTACAATGGCTTGAGCGTGATTTGAGGCTCGAGTTACAAAGCAAAGAAAACCTGGCCTGGCTCTGTTCACAGAATAACAGGCAAGCAGACATTCGACAAATCAGCAGGTAGTGTGGCAAGGACTACGGTCATAGTGGTCATTTTGACAAAAGGAAAAGGAATGTGAGAAACTGCCAGGGCTGTGTGTGTGTCAGGGATAGGAGTCGGGGGCAATCTGAGGACTGTTTACACTAAGAAGGGAGGAACACCGGATCTGTCACCTGGAAGCTGAGTGGAACTTTGTCGAGTAGTTGAGCCATTCTGCCAGGTAAATAAGCCTCTCTGGTTAGACAGAACTAGACCATAGGAGGGAACACCACATCTGGGGGAATAGGATAGTTCATTGTTACGAGAGCATAAAAGGTAGGAGATGAAACGAGAGAGGTAGACAGGGCCCATCCTGAAGAAAACCGACTAGAGAAGTAACATCGTCACATTTCCATATTAGGACAGATAGGAGAAGTTCAAGATCAAGGTTCAGGAAAATTGATGAAGGGAGACAATTTGGGTGGTCCAGGTAAGAGATGATGATGCCTAGACTTAAGGCAGGAACAGGGAGAAAGTACTAGGGGAAATAAGTTTACAAATTAGGAGATGGAATTAATGAGTCTTGTCATCTGGTTCGATGTGGGGAGTGAAAAAAGGGATGGCTCAGGTTTCTTGTGGATGTAATTGGATGGTGCCATTCACTGAATAAGGTAAGTAATCTTGAATTTGTGGGATATCCTTGAGTTTATATATACTTCACCGTTGAATCTAGAGGCGAGAACTTGGGAGAGAAATCTGAGCCAGGTTTTGAGAGATGTCAGTACTGCTGGCAGCTGTTAAAGCCTTGGGTGTGGATGCACTCTCCTAGGATTGCTGTAGTATAAGGATCCAGATGTAACCTCAACAAAACCATGGATAAAGGGTGGGCAGAGATAGAGGAATTTCCAGAGAAAATGAAAAAGAGGAATCAGAAAAATAGGCAAAGTTGTTGTTACTTGAAACCAAAGGAAGAGAAAATTTCTAGAAGGAGCTGTCAGATGCCTTAGAGATAGTTATGAAGTTGAGGACTGAGGGGAGGCCTGTGGAGATAGCATTTGCGAGGATCATGCTGCCTTTAGGGAAAGCTGTTTTAGCCAAGTAGTGGGGGAGAAAACCAAGTTTATAGTAGATTGAGGAGTTTTGTTTCCTTTTTTTAAAGTGGATGAGACTTGAACTTGTTGGGAGGGTGAGGCAAAGGAGATGAGAGATGGAGAGAGGTATAGGTGAGAGGAGGGAGAAATTCATGGAGGGAGGTCCAAGAGGAATTCAGGGGACATGGTTAGGAATAAGGGAATGTCAGGAGGAATTAACCTTGAGAGGGAGAGACATCCTCTAGCTCTGAGAATAGAGGGTGGATGCTGATTAAACATTCCTAGGGTTTGTGGAGTATAAGAAGTTGAATGAGTACATGCTCGATGGCCCCTAATTGTTCTTTGAAGCCAAACTAGTTCTGAGATAAAAGCCCGAGGCAATGAAGGAATTGGGTAGGGCCCTTGGGACGGGAGCTAAAATTTGGAAAACTGCTGTGGGAAGTGGCAGAGGGAGCTGACAAGCAGAATATAGAATTGCTGAGTGGTTTTGAGAGCTTGGAAACCATAAATCTGTAGTGGCACCAGTCCACATGGTTGTTGTATTTCCTTCAGCAGAACTCAGCAGCCCGGTGATGAAAACTCTAAAAACGTTGATTGAAACTGAATCTGGAGGTGCTGTGAACCTAGGATAGTATGAGACAGGTATCAGATTCCATAAATTCAAATTTGTAGATGACAGTGTAGACTCAATAATCCTATGAATTCTAAAATTAGCAAGTGCTGTGTCTCAGGTGCTAAATGGACATAATTTGTTTCTTATTCAGTGTTTTCTATTCAAGAATATCCTCAGTTACTTAAACACTATGCATTCACTCTACATCCCCTTCCCCTACCCACTTTCTTCACCACACACACACACACACACACACACACATACACACTCACTCTAAGTATGATGTGATCTTAATTCTTCTAGTGCCTATTTTATGCCTGGAAGCTTCCTTATTTCAGTCAGATCACTTACTCTAAGTGTTGAAGATTTCTAAATTGGTCATTTAAGAATACAAGTTTTTTCTTTGATGAATGATGTCCCTTGAAGGGAAATAAACGCTCATTCCCAATGAATTAGTAAATCGGAGGCACTTCTTACCTCAGTCTAGCTCTTATGTGGCCCTCTCCATAAAACTTGCCCTAAGGTCTTCTTCCCCTTTTAGATAGACAACCTGATCTCCTCTGCCTGCCTGTTCTAGCAGCCTGTTTTCCATACCTTGTCCGTAAAGCAGCTATCACAGAATTTCATGGCATTTTCCATACACTTTTGAGTTCTATGAATGCAGGGACTGAGTCTTTGTACTTTTCCAATGTCTCCCCGTTGCCCGGTACAAATTAGACAGTGAATAAGCAGTAAATAAATAATAAAGGCATGAATAAAATAATAAAGGCATGAATGACTCATTACTTCCTCAGTGTAAAGGCCATGAGTGAGAGAGAGGAAGAATAAAACTTTATTTGTGATTAGCTATAATTTCTCTTTGCCCCTACACCCCACTGCAGTTCCTCTGGTTTACCTTTGCAATACAGGAAGGGGTGTTTGGGGCTTCCCTGGTGGCGCAGTGGTTGAGAGTCCGCCTGCCGATGCAGGGGACACGGGTTCGTGCCCCGGTCCGGGAAGATCCCACATGCCCTGGAGCGGCTGGGCCTGTGAGCCATGGCCGCTGAGCCTGTGCGTCCGGAGCCTGTGCTCCGCAATGGGAGAGGCCACAACAGTGAGAGGCCCGCGTACCACAAAAAAAAAAAAAAGAAGGGGTGTTTTACTTTTCTGTTTGATATCAAGCCCAGTTATTCTAGGCAATGAAATAGGCAGAAAGCATAAAATTGCATACAATCTAAAAGCCCATGCAAAATATTTTACCAAAATTACTGTGAGACAAAAAAATTGAGAGTTTAAAATTTTCCCTTTTATTCTCTATGCTTAAGTTCTATGGATAATGCATATTTAGAGTAAAGCCGATGAAAAATTAGCCAGACATATCAGAAGACAGAGAAAATGGGAAAGAAGTAAAGGTTTTCTATAAATGTCAGTAATCTTGATGTTTGTAGTCTGAACCATATTGTCTTTGCTTGACATGTTCTCACTTTTGCTCATAAGACCCTTTCCCCCAATTAGCTAGTCTTTTTTTTTTTTAAATAACTTTGGACAAATTCCTTAACAATACATTATCTTGCTAATAGTCTTGTCCTTTTGATTTTTGATGTTTAAGTTATCTTTACATTATAAACACCCTAGTCCTGAGAACTTTTATGGGGAGTGACAAAAAATAGACACAAAGATTTTAGAAAAATAAGACGAAGTAACTTAAATTTAAGTAATAAGCAGTTATAAATAGTTTTAATAGCTTTGGAGTTTTTATCTTAGAATTGTGCTCAGATTATGAATAGTCTAGCCATAGATAGTGTATTTCCTAGCAGCTCATCCAGTTTTCCTGGACCTAAAGTTAACTGTAATACTCCTCTTTTCCCCATCATTTGAAGTTTCACATTGTTCAACAGTTACTGTATGAAATAAATGTAAAAGTGGTCATGTCAGACTATTTATTACGAGGAAGAGGGCACTAACAAGATACCTATCCAGAAATTTTGGTTATCAAACTGATTTCATGACTTTCACTAGAAATACATCATTCACAAGCATAGTGCGTCTCTGAAGTAGATCATTGTTGGACAGTGATAAGCTCTGGAATAATTAAATGCTCTCATCAGTGTACAGTTATCATCTAGAGCAGCTTTCTCAAAAGAGGCATGCCACTTTACTGTCATACATGATTACCAGAAGGTGATCATGCCAGTTTTTTAAAACACAGAGGTTATGGTGATGTTCCTGATTTTGTGAATGTGGGTGATAGGGAGATTAGGAGCCACATGTCCTGATGTGGAGGCAAAGTGCAGGGAGGAGGCTTTTCTCAGTAACGCAAAAAAGAGAGCAGTGGCCAATCCTCGTACCCTCCTGTCACAAAAAGCAGCCTTAGGGAGGCAGCACGTGCTGTATATCATGTGGTGCAGATAACCAATTTCCATAGAGTTAGAATGAGATAAATTACACTTATAAGAAATGACACTGAGTGTCATTATCCTTCTTTAAAAATGACAGACATTTCAAGATTTTTCCATATTTCATGATTTAATATGATTTTCATCATAGAGGAGATGTATTTAGTTCATAGAGAATTTCAGTTAACGACAACTTCTATAATACTACAGGTTAATATGGAATTTCTGATGACTATAGTTTTTAATCTTTATTATTTTTTGTTTGAAAGATGGGTGATGTTATCTGATCATCAAAGTGAGTTTCTTGGAATTTAAAGTAAATGTGACCTTTTCTTTATATATGTATATGTATATATAATTTTAAGTTATAGTTTTAAAATAATAAGTTAAAACCTGATTTCAAAATACCATAACAATCTTAGATTCATTAAATTTTATTTTTGTGCTATATTAAGAAAAAGTGGAATGATCAAAATAACTTTTTTCAGACTAATATAGAAACATGAACGTTCCCTCTGAGTTTGGACCACACTTCTAATAACCACTCACAGAAACTTCTGGGATTACCAAGTCCTCTAAGTTTTCACTAGCTTGGGCTCTTTTCACAGTGCAAATTTAGTATCATTATAAACTTTTCTTCTGAGGGATCAGTTTTATGTATTAGTAGATAAATTTTTTGTTGTAAGCACAGTACTATTAAATACTACATTGTGTGTGTGTGTGTTTGTGTAGATTGGCTATAGCAGTTCTTGTACCTACTTCTTTGACCATAGTCCTTCATTCCATATTGCCTGCCTGGGCAAGAAAAGCTAGTTCTTATATCCACAGCCCACTTTAGGACAAGAAATACCATTGTTTAAACTTGATTACAGCATACCAAGAAACATGTTACTGAAACTTGCTATCACTGCAACTTAGTGGTTTTGGATCTGATATATGAATACTTTTTTCTTACATTTAGCAAGCTTAAAAGTCCATTTTCCTTTTTGTGAGAATGAATGAAACTTATTCAGAGGAAATGAATGATTCAAGAAACATCAACCGGTAGTAATTTGAATTAGTTCTGCAGTTAAGCTCATAAATAGATAAAAGAGGGTCTTTCCATTTCCAAATCTAAGAGATTTAACTTAGCTGCAATATTTTTCTTTTACTGAACACAGCACACATATATACATGTGCACATTTAGAGATGAAAACAGAATGTTATCTTCAAAAGGAATCTTACTTTTTTCTCCCGTATTTGGAAATAGCAACTGTTGTTGCTCATCCATGATTGAAATACCCCTTATCTTTGCTATGTCTGCGAAGTACTAACTGTATTGGAGACACTGACAGCTGGATGGTGTGAGAGGAAGAGGTGAATATTTCAGAATTTCCTTTGCCTCCATCCTGCTGCTCCCTAAAATATTCATCTAAAATGTTTCTTTTTCTGAGAGATCAGAGATGTTCAACTTATTATAGAGATTAGAATGATTGATTAGAGAGGAAATAACTGTCTTATTTTTCTACCCCTGAACCCCCAAACCCCAAAACCCCAAATCAAAAATTGAGAAGAAAAGGAAATGCCAAATGCAAATGTTACCTTTTAAAATAAAGACCTTTTTACTCCCTTCCCGTCTCTGGTTTTCTCAAAATTCCACATGTAGCCAAAGTTCCATGCTGTTTAGTCAAAAAGAAATTTTTAAGAGTGTAAAGAATTGTGAAGGAGGCCAAACGGTAGAAACATCTAGATTTGTTCACTTCACTGCTGATGAGTGCTTAAGGCGTTAGCAGAGGACTGAATCTCTTGCAAACATGGTTTGAATCTCAAGGATGCGTGAAGTTAGCCAAGTCCCTTTTCTCACCAAGATCCAGATCCTTGCGTAATTCTTACCCTTTTGAATGTCAGGGTAAAATTACCAGGAACAAAAATAGCACGTTGTGAGTAAGTATTCTCTTGACTCCTACCTTTGCTTCTACTCCTCATTGAAACCATCCTCTTGAAACATGAAGGAGCTGTATCAAGGAGTGGTTTGTGGGGGGTCTTAGCTCCCCTTAGAACCACCACCAGCTTTCTCCCTCCAAATCTATGCTAAATGAACAGATAGCATGTAAACACTATGGGCCAATTATATAAACACACTGGTAAGATGATTTCCATAGACGACCTCCTCCCATCTGATTGACATCCCAAACCCCTTCTCTAATGAAATTCTGAAGCTGCCACCAAATATATGGAATATATTAGGTGGTTGCTAATCTTTTTAAGTCTGTAAGTTTTTGATTACAAAGAATTATTTTGGACCATAATAGATAGCAGTAATACTTTCTATCTAAACATATAATAACAAAAATGTATTTAGAGGGCTTCCCTGGTGGCGCAGTGGTTGAGAGTCCACCTGCCGACGCAGGGGACACGGGTTCGTGCCCAGGTCCGGGAGGATCCCACATGCCGCGGAGCGGCTGGGCCCGTGAGCCATGGCCGCTGAGCCTGCGCGTCCGGAGCCTGTGCTCCGCGGCGGGAGAGGCCGCAACAGTGAGAGGCCCGCGTATTGCAAAAAAAAAAAAAAAAAAAAAAAAATGTATTTAGATAATGCTGTGATTATTAAAATATAAATTTATGGGGGCTTCCTTGGGGCGCAGTGGTTGAGAATCTGCCTGCTAATGCAGGGGACACGGGTTCGAGCCCTGGTCTGGGAGGATCCCACATGCCGTGAAGCGGCTGGGCCCGTGAGCCACAACTACTGAGCCTGCGCGTCTGGAGCCTGTGCTCCACAAGAGAGGCCACGATAGTGAGAGGCCCGCGCTCCGCGATGAAGAGTGGCTCCCGCTTGCCACAACTAAAGAAAGCCCTCGCACAGAAACGAAGACCCAACACAGCAAAAATAAATTAATTAATAAACTCCTACCCCCAACATCTTCTTTAAAATATATATATATATATAAATTTATGAAACATGTTTCTAAATTCATAGCAGCTCTTTGTCAACAAGGAAGAGAAAGAAAAGGAAGTGCAGTGGAGGCTTAAGGCGTAGCAGAAGTGGAGGGTAAGGAATCATGATCTGAGAATTTCTACAGAAGAAGCTGCCAACCTATGGGTGACTTCAGGAGCCAGGAGGCTGTCGGAATTAGGATTGGAAATCAGTGGATACATCAGTACAGTACACATTTTACATATATGTATGATCTTAAAGTCTGCTCCTTCATGGAGAACTTCCAGTATTTACTTTTGTCACAATGTTAGTCTCCTTTGGTGCCTCTAAGGATAAAATTGTGCTTTTCTTTTCTTCACTGCACTGTGCCAGGCACTCCTTGGAAAGAAAACTCTGCTATTATCTTAGAAAGAGTGGTTGTGGTTCAGTTGTGTGGTTTGAGGGAAAAATTAGTTGCGTTTTTATTTGTCATTTTCTGAAATTACATCTATCTGTTCTTTTTAAATATATGGGTAGACAACAAGTATGCCCCAGTTTAAGAAAACCTGATATATTAAATTATAAAATAAAAAATAAGACAAATTTAAGAGGGAGTTATTTTCACCATAAAATGATTTCTTAAAACAGAAAAAAAGGATTCTCTCTTTGGCTCTCCTGATGTATTTTGTATATTTATTATCACATATTTATTCATATATTTGCTTCCAACTCTGATTTTGAGATGAAATACAAGGGTTTTTTGTCCTTCCATATAATTTCCCTTGGTGGTCTATTATGGTCATGTAACAAATACTAGAGTTGTTTGCCATTGGACTTAAGAATTGCTATTTATTGTTTTTTTGCCATTTTTGGAAAAAATGAAGTTAGATCTTTGGACTTTTCTAAATAATGGTTATATATCTTCAAAACAGCTAATAAGGGCAGCCAGTGTTCAGCCTTACTTTACTGGCAGTGCTTTGTAGTATTAGGACATTAGAAATGATTTTAAACTATATATTCTTCAAAGTATATTGAGGCATTAACAGGGCAGCCAGTATGTACTGAGTACCTACTATGTGTTGGACTTCTACTAAACCTTTTACAGATGCCAGCTCATCTGACTCTCAATTTAACTGATGAGGAAAAGGGAACATAAAGATTTAAAAGCATTCAAGATTTTCTACTAGTAAGAATAGACAGAATTCAAGCTGAGATGTTTGACTCTAAAATTTAAGCATTTTTTCACTCTCTTCTTTCTTCTCTTCCTCTTCCTTTTCTTTCCCTCATTTTCATTTGCTGTGTACAGACCACACCCTTTTCCTTCCTTTCCCCTCACCCCTCCATTTCTTTCTTTCCTCTACATGCTGTCTGGAATCCTGACACTGGGGTTGGCACTGGGAATTCAGTGTTGCTATCAGGGAACTTAAAATTCGTTCTCCAGAATGGGCTGTTCCTTTGTGCTCTGAATGAATGTGTGGAAGAATGAATGAATGGAGAAAATAAAATAGAAATTTTAGATTTCTCATAATTTCAAATAGCTTATTATTGCTATTAGTAAATAAGACTAACTTGGCATATAGAATTTAAAATGAACAATTAGTAAATATTAAAATATAGTGTAGTAAAATCTCAGTGGTCTCCACTTTCCCAAGATATAGTACTAGTTGGTCTCCTCTCAAAGAAAGAACCAGATTTTTAAATTTATTTATATCTATGAACCAGATTTAATATAAAAATTTTTAGACATGGACAGACAGAAAGAGGATACTTCAGAGAGGAGATAGTTTATGGGAGAAGTTTGAAGTTTAATAATTTCAGAATTTTTAATGTTTTTTCCGCCAACTCTTTATTAATAGTGCCTTTTAAATTGTAATCATAGTGCTTGTACAGTTTACCACTGTTTGCCTCCGTATTCCTCTGGAATCTTCAGAGTGATCATATTCATTACTAGCTTGCTGCCAAGTGTGCCTCTGAGTGGATATTTACCACAGTTTACTTAATCATTTACATTTCCCTCTTTGAAGGGAAAATTTATTAAAGTTATTTCTGATTTTTCCCACCACTACCAATACTGCAGGCAACATTTTTATGCATATAATATTCCTTTCTTTTGGTTCCATGTTTATGTGCTGAGTTTAAGGTAAACTAATCTAGGACATCCAAATGGAGATGTTCTATACATATTTGGAGTTACAGAGTATGTATGACGTCCAGCAGCGTAAACATAAATGTTTTTTGGTGATGTTTATACAGGCTGGCCTGGGAAATCATATTACTTTTTGTACTGTAAGAACATCATTGTTAAATAGTTAAAGTGTTTGTTAAAAGGAAGTAGTAATGAAGGTAAAGATATTTTGTAGATCACTGTTTACTTGAATGAAAGGCTACTGAAATGTAAGCTTTTTAAACTTGCAAATCAAATCAGTTAGAAAATGAAGTCCCTCTAAAGCAATTCTTAAAGAGAAAATATTATTTATATAACTTTTGAATATTTGTTATAAACACAACATATTATATGAAGCAAGAAAAGTTTATTCGTTAGTGTATTAACTAATTAGGGTTTAGAACTGTTTTGTATTTAACGTTAATAACAGTACACAGATTTCAGTCTCCTGTGGTCATTGCTAACTATATGTAAGGGACAATTTTGAATTGTCAAAGCTGTGTGTAAACTGTTTACACTTTTGCATTTCTTAAAAGGGACTTCCTTCAGTCAAAGTTAACATAAAATAATTTTACTCTAAATAACTAAAGTGATTTCGTGAAAAAAATTCCTAAAATTCAGCCTTGACATTTATTCAGATAATTTTAGATATTATAAGAGAAAATTAAAGGTTTAATGGAACCATAATTATGATAGCTATATAATAATTAGCATTCATAATTATAATAAATACTATAATATTATTTCTTTTTTACTAACCAGTCAGTGTTCTGAATTCCCTCTGTAGTAACGATTTATGTTTTGATGAAAATGTGGTCTCTTGCTGCTCTGAGAATATAAGGGAACTCACAGTGGTGATTAACTTGTAAGGAGGATATCCCCTCCCCCCCACTTTTTTCCCCTAATGGAATGTTTTATTAGGATTTTCCTTCAAAGGTGTGTATTCTCATTATTAAAACCAATAATGCTCATGTAGTTTGTCTCTCCATAGAAGCATCTGCCTCACCACAATTTTAAATCATTTATAGTCATCCTATTAATGAAGACTCTGGGGGTCTCTTCATTTGTGATTTTTGATACCTGAACTTTTGGGCTGCTTGCAGATCTTTCACAAATCAGTCTTAAAGCAAAATATTATTACCAGTCATGGACTTATTTATAATAGAATTCAGAACTTCCAGTGGCGAATAGTCAAGGAAACACATTTATTATTTAAGATTCATTAGATACTCAAGGAAATCTTTTAATGTAACCAGGAAGTAATAATTTACTATTGTCAGAAGTACCTTGAACCAAGAAGTTTATGTCAGAATAGACATAAAACAGGAGTAGATCTGAACCTTTAAAGTTGTTCCTATTCCTGTTTGAAATATGTTATTTATTTCAGTATCAGAGTCAAGAACTGCATAGAGATTTATGTGGATAGTATCTCTTGAGTTTTGCTGTTTTGCTAAAATTTGAAGGTTTAGAAAGACTTGAAAAACCTGGAGTAATGAAAAATATTACTTATTCTACCTTTATTTTTCAGAAACAAAATCTAAATGAGAAATATATTAAAAATGAGGACTGTAACTTTAAACTCAGTCTTTCAGGTTCGGTCACAGCAATATGGGGCTATTAATTCAATGTGTAAGAGCTGTCCTACTCTCAGCACACCTGGCTAACGTGGTTGTGGCCGTCTTTGAGCACATAAGTCTTATTATGTAGTTGGAACACAACTGATAGTCTATATGAAGTTTAAAAAAAAAATACAGTGCGGTATTGAAGCAGATTTTGTTTAGCACTGAAGTTGATAAATGTGCCTGTAAGGGAGCAATAGAAAATAATTGGTTTAAGAAATTTTCAGCATGAAGAAAAGCAGTCTTTACAAGTGAACTTTTCCTAGGTTTTTACCTAGAAAAACCTAGAGTAAAATCTTGAACAGATAGTGTTTTTTTTTTACTTCATCCACATAAATTGAATCCACATGTAATAACAACCCTTGACATCCTATCCATGGGCCTAATAATGACATTGACACTTGGCAATTTCATTGTAGTTTTAAAGGCATCTCCCCAAATTATATGACTGTATCCAAATACTTATGAATATCTTTTTTCTTTTCACTCCCAACTACAGCTTTTTGATTACTAAGATATATGATTTTTCTGCTAATTTTAAGTTTTGTGATTCTTACGTTAGAATGGCAATTTCACGTGTATATGAGAGCAAGAAATTTTTCTTCCTTTCATTTCTTTCCTATTCTAAGTCTCAGTTTTGACTTCACAAAACCTTTTTAATGTTTCTTTTCTCACTTACAATAAAAATTATATATTAAAAGTCAATTATATTTATTATATGTTCATGGTTATATAATAATGTATGACAAAATCTGGAAGGGAACATGAAAAATAAAAAGTTTGTTTATAAATATCCTTCCTTTAAAACAACTTTTTCTCCTGTTAATATGTTACTATTTAAATAAAAAAATTATGAAGAACAGAATTGTTTACAGAGACTTATCAGAATGTTTATCAATTCTTACATGGCCTGGTCATTTTTATAGATTATTAAGCATATGTGATTAAAAGACATCATTTATTTAGATAAAAGACTATGCAACAGTGTCTTTTAAAACCTATCCAAAAAATGGTAACTTAATATTATTTTAAATTTAAGAGAACTTAGTGTGCCTGCCAATAATTATTTTCATTTATTTTGAAAAATCTTTGTTCTAATTAGGTTTTAGAATAGATTTTAGCAATCTATCATGGTAATGAATTACTGCTTTAAGGAATGATATTAATATATTCTCAGGAGTTATGCAACTACTGTGACATATTTTTATTCAGTAATTTTCATCTCAGTAGATACATATTTAAATAAGTAATGTTATTCAAAACTGTTCGTGAAGTCTTTTGACTCCTTTTCACTGTATAGAAAATATTAAGGTTAAAACTGCAAAGTGATTGAAGCTAAATGGGAGCCTACTTTGATTATAAAGGAAAATGATATTCAATTAGACAGTTTCATACCTGTGAGACTTTTCAACAGATAGTGGTAGGTTGTCTATTTTAAGAGCATAAATCAGACTGCAAATGGATTCCTTAGAAATATGTGTATGGAACTCTGCTTGAAGATGCATCCCCTTAATTTACAATACTGTCATCCTGTGACTGACAACCAGTGAATACATTGCATTGATTTCATAATAGCTGACAGCCTATACAACCACAGTACAAATTGGTAAAACCGTACTTTGTGAAAAGACAGTGCTAAAAGACCCTTTCTTTTGCTTTTCTCTTTCTTAACTCATGTGCCCCGTCAGGATGCAATATAGGTAGATTGATTGCTTACAGTTCAAAGAAAATACTTAAATTCAGATTTTCTGCTAACAATAATCAAGACTGGAGTACATTTTTAAGTCAATCTGTGTGATGCAATTCTCTGAGAATGCAATTCTCAGTAGCAGTTGGTATCACTTCTACTTAAAAAATCACATCAACCAGAAAATTTCATTTAAATAGCTAGATGGGGAAATGAATTTCTATAATACCATGAACATAAATGTAATAATTGAACTTGGTTGTACTTGTTTTTATAGTACAAATATTTAAATATCCAGATGTTTCTGCTGAAATTATATATAATATTGAAGTTTATTTTCCTTACAGTTGGCATTATCTGCAGAAGTGTACACTGGAAGCTGTACTCCCCAGTGTATCCCCGTTACTTTCTTTAGCTAGTGTTGCGCGATCTATATCTCATTAAAATTTAAAAGTGCTTGAAAAAAACTGTGCTATGGATCTTCACATAATTTTTAACTGTGTTTTATAGACTCTTGTTGATTTTGGTATTTTAATCAGCTATCATGACAAGCCATCAGAAGTGTTGTGTTAAGGGAAGCTTTCTTAGTTATTGTTTTTATCACAGAGTTTCTGTGTGCCACGGGGCAAGTTATAATAAGGTGATAAATTATTGTTGGTATATTAACTCTTTCACTTTTCATTTATTTCATGGCTTTCTTTCTAATTGTAATAGTATTTTTAGCACTGAAGCTGGCACAGGCTAGTTGACTAAAGAACCCTCAGTAACACAACTGACTGTTAATATTAGAGAACACTACACTGGAAATGAAAAGCATAAAACGTTGTTTCCCCCCCCCCCCACCAATAATAGACAAAATCCAGGGAAAGCAAAAAATTATGACTGGATGATGATTAGATTTTCTGCTTAATGGAGGGTTATGGAGAAATTCTTAATAATGAATAAGTAGAGAAAGCAGAAAAAATATTGTTTCATGAAAACTTGTAATTCTGATTTAAAAATCTCAATTGGGCTTATTATTCAAATCATTTTTCAATGTTTGGATGATTTTATACATAGCATATTTAAAAATCAATTTTTAATCCATGCCTTTTTAATTTTTTTACGCGGGCCTCTCACTGTTGTGGCCTCTCCCGTTGCGGAGCACAGGCTCTGGACGCACAGGCTCAACGGCCACGGCTCATGGGCCCAGCCGCTCCGCGGCATGTGGGATCTTCCCGGACCGGGGCACGAACCTGTGTCCCCTGCCTCGGCAGGCAGACTCTCAACCACTGAGCCACCAGGGAAGCCCTACACATAGTTTTTTGAAACAGAATTTTAAAAATCTATTAAACAAAATTTTGGGGGGGCTTTTTTGTTGTTGTTGTTTTTGAAACAATGGCCTGCTGCAGAATTTTCTCCTTTCTAGTTTCTTATGTTTCTAAGCACCTCTTTCCTCATCATCTTCCTAAGGCTAAGCACCTCCCTTTCTCCAAGCATTCTGTGTCAATAACCTTTGAAACCCAAAGTCCTTTAGTTATGCTGACTCTGCATTTTACTTACATGAGTCGAACAAGCATTGATGGCAGTTTTGAAAAGGGAATCAAGATGAACAACCCTCTTGAGCTTGCACAGCTTTTCTATACTGTTTTTCTTCATTTTATGTTTTGGACAGGACAATGGCAGCTGTTTGGTATTAGTCCTCATAGTAGCTGAGCATCAGAATTTATCACCGTGGACTCACCGTAGCTTCAATTTGTGCTATAGTGAGGATGACAGACAATTCAAAAGCCACTTATACAAAGACATAAATGTCTGACTCTTCCAAATTTATAATTACTTTCTTAACCAAAAATGACTTCTTAAATTTTATGTTTATATCTTTCTCCGTATTCCTATTGGCACAAGCCAAGTAACAACAATAAAGCATAATACAGAGACACAAAGACAGGACTAAATTGTATTGATTTGAAGATTGTAGACACCCAAAGGCTTCTGGTGACTTTAAATGGAATCTGTGTGATGTTTGTAATATTGTCTTCGGTGACCACTGAGATTTTTTTTTCCCTAAATGTGTCTCTCAGTGAGCTAAAGAATAGACTAAACCTGGTTATCTAAAATGTTGTGCCTTAATAGCTTTAAAGACAGTAAGCTTTTTCATCTGACCCTTCTTTTAGAAAATAGGCCCTCAGCTGACCCATGCTCTATATTTGCTCTGAGAATTAATGATATATTCACATATAAATGAAATAAAACTATGACTATGGTAAAAATACAAACTGGCAGTTTCTCCCAGGGTCTTAGCTGTCTAGAATGTTAATAAAATCATTTTTAATCTGAAGTAAAAATAGTCTGACTTGAATTGGATGGAATTTTCAGGTTTGTTACTTTAGCAGACAAATTTTTAAAAAATGCTTAGTGGTTTAACAAAAGAAACTGAATCTTAAATGAAAAGAGAGAGAAGTGAGTGACCCTAATCTAGTTTTACCTACAAAACCTCCAAAATAGTTTTAAGAAAATATGCCCTTGGGCTGATATCTCATATGCCAGGTTCTAACCTAAGGCCCAAGTTTTTTTTTTTTTCTGCCTGATTTTTAAACTGATCAAATTAGAGGCTAAATTATACTCTCTATTTTGGTTAAGCTATATGCTATTAGCCGGGTTCTCTAGGACTATCTCTGGTCTACAGCTGACCAGAAACTACTTACCTCTGCACCTCTCGTAACTGCACATGATCGCTGTAGAGAAAATTCTCAAAAGCCCCATTCCATCAGAGCAATCTAAAATTAAGGAGTTACCAAATAGGAATTTTACACTTGTGGGTTTTTAGAATTTTTGTTGACTATTTTGGGCTCTTTGGACTGTGAGCTTATACAGGTGTTGTGTTTCACTTGGTTACATTTCTCAGGAAAATGGAAGAACATATATGGACTAAGGAAAGGTTTCTAGATCTTCCTGGGGTTTGGATAATATTTGAATGATAATACCATAAACTCATCCAGCTTAAAAAGGATCCCCTCTCTCCCATGCACAAACTGTAACATAGTTCTGGTAACACAATGAAAATTATATGCAAATATCAGCCAGAATATCCTTTGACATAGCCAACCAAAGCCATCACCGTTGATCAAAACTGTCTGCCATTTAGGGCTTCCCTGGTGGCGCAGTGGTTGAGAGTCTGCCTGCCGATGCAGGGGACACCTGTTCGTGCCCTGGTCCGGGAAGATCCCACATGGCGCGGAGCGGCTGGGCCCGTGAGCCATGGCCACTGAGCCTGCGCGTCTGGAGCCTGTGCTCCACAACGGGAGAGGCCACAGCAGTGAGAGGACCACATACCGCAAAAAAAAAACCAAAAACACAAAACTGTCTGCCATTTTAAAAAAGGCTTCATAAAATTCCATTACCTACTCCCCTCCCAAAGACTCTAATAATTAGTTACTCAGAGACATAGATATAAATTCTGAGTATCTCATTTCAGGAAGTTCTTATTTCTGTCTAACTTAAATTCTAATAGATGTTTAAGTCTTTCTCATTTTGTTCAGTTTTGTTCCTGACCTACTTTTATTGATTTTTCTGGAACTTTCACAAAATTTTCAAGTTCTTTATTTTTATGTACATTAATCTTGTTATCTTTATAGTACAAATAGGAAAGGTTTTAATATTTAATATTCTTTATGTTGCATTACATTTTTTCTTTGTGTCACTTAGATATGTATGTGATTTTAAATGCATTACTTTAAAAAAAATAAAATGTAGGATTTTATAGCTTCTTGTACATTGATAACAAGGAAAATATCATTGGCCAGTTTTCCAACCTACATCCCTTTTCCTTGGGTAATGAGTTAGATAATTTCAGGGATGGAGTTTTACACTTAGGATAATTGCCCTAGTCGCTTTCCTGTCTCGAAAAGGGGATATTTGATTGCAGTTAAATTGTGAAGTTCTAAAGCTACGTTAGCTAAATTTTTTACTATGTCAGCAAGCAGAATATTGTTTGCACTTCTTTGCTTTTTAAATGCTGCTCAGGGAGCTGTGTAAGTTATAATTGATGCACAGAAGAGGTTTCGAATTTTATATGCCTATAAATTGGCACTGCTACATAGACTAGAAAGATGAGATTGGAGAAGTTATTTTCCCGTGAGAATGATACAAATGACTGTCAAACTGTTTATGCTTGCTCTAAAAATATTTTCAATGTACAGGTATTTGCTTACTAGCTGGGTGGCACTCTTATTAGAGTTGAATCACATTTGGAGCCAGAGTGAAATGTTTTCAGTACCATTGCATATTGTTGTAATTCTAGGGCTTAAGTACCTGTAATTATGTTTGTTCTCTAAAACTCAGATAAATTTACTTAAGTTTTGGAGTTTAAAATTTTTAAACAAGTAAAGAGTTTATCTGGGCCATCCTTCTTATTTTACATGTGAAGAAACTGAGGCCTAGCGGAGTTAAGAAATATACCAATGCCAAAGACCCAGAAATTAGCATGAATGCGACCAAAATTAAGTTTTTCTGCATCACTTTGGCCCCTTTCTGATATATCTCATATCTAAGGAAATTGTTGTGATTAATATGTATTTATTTCAGGAATATAAATACCTTTCTCCTTATCAGCTTAACTTAACCTCTAGATGACCTGAAATGTGCAGTGCTGAAGATGAATTTTTGTAGGACTTACTTGGTGAAGTTAGCCAAAACTTTAAATCTGTAGACTAAAGTAAGCATAAGCAAATCCAATGTTTATCTTACTTTGTCAAGGCAGTTTAGTAATGTCAACATCAGGAGTGTGAAGAGATTCTTTACCACAAATAAGTTGACAGTCACTGACTCAAACTTAGTGCACGCTTTAATATAGTTTCCAAAGAATACTAGTTGGTAGGTGCTCTGTCGTTGGAACTCAAGAGAGGAACTCACAGCCCAAGGTACCCAGGAATTTCAATTCATTTTGTGAGTGCCTTCTTTTAAGAATGATGCGATAATGTTTTGTATGTGAAGATACTGATTTTGACTGAGCATTTCAAAGGGTAGATTCTTGGTTTTGCTTCCCCTTTACCCAATAGCAGAATCTAGGAAGTCGTATGTTTTGCAGTGATTTATTTTTCCTTATTGGTATGTAGAAGAGACACAGGAATAGGGCGCATCAGCGAATAAAAGGTGACAATGAGACGACAGTTTGAGGTGTGCTGAAATAGGATGAAACTAGGGTTTGCTTTCACTCAGACTGCTGTTTTTTCTTCCATTCTAGAAAGTAAGCTCCAAGGAGAAGATTCAGCGCTATGTCTTTATGAAACATTCAATAGTACAAAAACACCAGAATATAATTTGTTTACATCAAAGTTATCAATGGAAATGTAAACATAGTAGCTGAATATGTTTCAGTGCCCACAGTGATGTTTATTTTAAGATTTGTCTTTAGGAATTGGCCTACACACATGATTTGCTGATCTTTAGGTAGCCTCCTTCAATTACTTTGAGTGCTTGATGTTACTTTTTGGAGCTTTGCCTGTGCTGAGGGGGAAAAAAAATGTGAGGTTGAGAGAAATTAACAGACTAATGCATTTCTCCCAGGAGAAAGCTGTAATAAAAATAGAGATATTTGAGTAATTCCTACAGAATTTTGACTTTCCTATGGAAGGTTTTGCCAAAACTATGTGGTGGCAATAAAAAAAGAAAAAGGCAAAAAACTCAACCAAGCATATACACATAGCAAGCAGTGCCACAACAAAAATATCCGTTTCCTAAAAGATCCAGCATGAAGTAGGAACCCTTATATACAGCAAAAGAGTAAAAATCAGACTAGAAGATGAGAAATAATAATGCTTGCATCCCACAGCCCAGATTAAGGTCATGTGTTAGCAGTATGAGAAGCAGGCGCTCTAGTGAACTAAATGTTAGGCTAATGGATGTGATAGCCCACCAATAAGCAGGGGTAATTGTGGGAGCTTGCTGTTTCCTTGCACATGCTCTTCTCAAAGGCTGTAGGAATGAGCACGCTGTGGGAAGAAGCTGGAGCAGTGATGTCTGGGTAGCTCCTCATGGGCATTTTCTCTAAAGCCTTTTGCCGACAGATAATGCGCTAGACACTATTGAGAGTCACTTGCATCTGCCTCGCTGACTTTGAGTATATGGTACTCAGAGGTCTTGTTCTTATATGAATACAAGTTGGCATATAGCTTAAATCCCATAATGTTGATTTTCTAATTTTAGATATTTTTCCCTAGAGGTTATTTCTGGTTTTTTCCTGCTGTATGCGTGTACCTCCCATTTATGATAATAAAAATTAGGTGCACATTTTAAGGGAACTTCATGAGTAGATTTTTTTTAACATCTTTATTGGAGTATAATTGCTTTACAATGGTGTGTTAGTTTCTGCTTTATAACAAAGTGAATCAGCTATACATATACATATATCCCCATATCTCCTCCCTCTTGCGTCTCCCTCCCACCCTCCCTATCCCACCCCTCTAGGTGGTCACAGAGCACTGAGCTGATCTCCCTGTGCTATGTGGCTGCTTCCCACTAGCTATCTATTTTACATTTGGTAGTGTATATATGTCCATGCCTCTCTCTCTCTCATTTCGTCCCAGCTTACCCTTCCCCCTCCCCGTGTCCTCAAGTCCATTCTCTATGTCTGCGTCTTTATTCCTGCCCTGCCCCTAGGTTCTTCAAAAGCATTTTTGTTTTTTTTAGATTCCATACATATGTGTTAGCATACGGTATTTGTTTTTCTCTTCCTGACTTACTTCACTCTGTATGACAGACTCTAGGTCCACCTACCTCACTACAAATAACTCAGTTTCGTTTCTTTTTATGGCTGAGTAATATTCCATTTTATATTGAAGATGTGCAACATCTTCTTTATCCATTCATCAGTTGATGTACACTTAGGTTGCTTCTATGTCCTGGCTATTGCAGATAGAGCTGCAATGAACATTGTTGTACATGACTCTTTTTTTTTTTTTTTGTGGTACACGGGCCTGTCACTGTTGTGGCCTCTCCCGTTGCGGAGCACAGGCTCTGGACGCGCAGGCTCAACGGCCATGGCTCACGGGCCTAGCCACTCCGCGGCATGTGGAATCTTCCCAGACCAGGGCACGAACCCGTGTCCCCTGCATCAGCAGGCAGACTCTCAACCACTGCACCACCAGGGAAGCCCTGTACATGACTCCTTTTGAATTATGGTTTTCTCAGGGTAAATACCCAGTAGTGGGATTGCTGGGTCATATGGTAGTTCTATTTTTAGTTTTTTAAGGAACCTCCATACTGTTCTCCATAGTGGCTGTATCAATTTACATTGCCACCAACAGTGCAAGAGGGTTCCCTTTTCTCCACACCCTCTCCGGCATTTATTGTTTGTAGATTTTTTGATGATGGCCATTCTGACACGGTGTGAGGTGATACCTCATTGTAGTTTTGATTTGCATTTCCATGAGTAGATTTATTAGAAGAAACTGCAAGTACTTATCTTTACATTTTCTAACAATGTACTTAATTTATGATACTTTCACAAAAAATTAAAATCCATTTCTCTGTGAAATATAACATAGTGATTAAGACCACGACCTCAAGAGCCAGACTGTCTGAATTTGAATACTGGCTTTGTTACTTACTAGCTATGTGACTTCTTTTTTTTTTTTTTTTTGGCTGTGCTGCACAGCATGTGGGATTTTATTTCCCCCACCAGGGATTGAACCTGTGCCCCCTGCAGTGGAAGCACAGAGTCCTAACCACTGGACCACCAGGGAATTCCCTGAAGCCTTCTTCTTCTTCTTTTTTTTTTTTTCTGCTAAATGACTAATTAGTAAATTATTTAACCTTTGTGTGCCTCAGTTTCCTCATGTTTGAAATGGAAATGATGGTATCTATTTCATAGGATTTTTATGAGGATCAAATATATATGTATTTGTGTGTGTATGTATATATATGTATGTATATATATTAGTTGGTATTTTATTTTAGAAGTTATACAAATCATATAAAATTATCTATCTATATTATAGATAGTACCTACCTGGTACATAATAAGCCCTTTATAAGAGTTTGCTATTGCTATTGTTGCTATTTTTATTCTGAGTGCCCAATATACTTTCAAAATTTGACTTGTAATTTAGAGAATAATATTTTGTTGCTCTTCAAAGATGTTTTAGTATTTATTAATTTGATTCCACCCTCTTCCAGTGCATGGAATTAGAGTATTAGTTACCAAATATAATGTAAAATGTTTAGGTTGGAATATAAAAATACAGAGTAATGAAGTGTCACTTTTCAATATCTTTAAAAATAAGGTGAAGAAAATGTTTAAATTGTAACCACGTTTTTCTGTCCATTAGATTTATGTAGTCTTTGTCTTTTTTATAATGAACAGCTGTATTAAAATATGCATAAGATCATCCTGTAAAACTTAGAAACATTTCTTTTCCAATCCTTTGTGTATGTGGGGGAGTGTAGATGTATGTCAATCTATCATCATTTTATATGTTTTATATATTTCATTGCCAAAAAACATTAAAATTCTCTTAATAGTGTAGCCTATTTATTTAGAAATTCTTTAATGGTGATGGATTAAATCTGAAATCCATTTATTCTTTTGAGCTTTTGACTAATATAAAGAAATAATAAATATGGTGAAAAGGATAGACTCATTCATTCTGTCAGTCAATCAACTGATCAGTCAATATTTGAGTGCCTGCTATACTGCCAGGCACTGTTCTAGGCACTAATTATACATCAGTGAAACTTTTGGATCAGACAATAAACTAGTAAGTTTTTTTACTCCATGATATAGGAACTTAATGGTTATAATTATTAATGACATACATATACACATTCAGTACACAGAGTTCTTCTTTTACCTGTTTCATGGTGGTTAAAATGACTTTTTTTTCTCTTCCATAAGATACCTTAGTTATTATAGCAGTGGTTAAATCTGAAACACCATCTAAGAGAAGGTAAGATTGAACACAAGGGAGTTGTTCATAGAACTTCCATCTTGATATATAAGCCACCTTTTTCATCAAATTTGGATAAGTTGTGGTTTGCTACCTGATTTAAACTAGTTTTATTTAGCCTGAGGACTGACCTCTTTGTTCCAAAAGGCAAAGGAGCTGGAAGAGGGAAATTTGCTGCCCTCCTCTTTTCCACAGGGAGTTTGTATTCCTCGTAGTGAAGTGAAGATGCAGCTCTCAAGTAAATTTCCCTTCCCCTAGCACCTACTTTCTGGAATGGGATGAAGTGTAGATGAATGTTAACTGTAAAGGTAATGCTAATAGCACCAATGCAGCATATGTTAACACTAGAGCAGCTCAATGTTGAATGCACAATATGAAGCAAGGCTAATGCCAGGGCCTGATCAAGCAGTGCCTAGAGCCAGTGGGCGGCTCATCACTAATTGTGGACCGCTACCACTGTTTGTGGACCACCTTCTGAATTTCGTCAAGTTGTATACCATGGAAATCCAATCACAGGTTAATTTTTATTAAATCTTATTCTCTGGAATTATTTGAAAACATAGAGAAATGATCAGGAGTTGTTATTGTTACAGTGTAGGGAGGCTAAGTAGATCTCAAATGAGTAGACCATGCTGACTTGTAGTCTCATTACATAGAAACTTCTGCAAAATGTGTAATTCATGTAAGAAGTTACTATACAGCCAACTCCTCATTAGAATATTAGATGTATTCATTTAATTTTGTGACAGAAATATGAGTGCCACAATTTCATTAATTAAAGGTCTACATTCCAGAACTTTCTTCATTGAGTCTTGGAGAGATGGGAAATACATTCTTTCTAAAGTTGAGCCTCCTGATTTTCTCATTGTTAACAATGGGCCCTATTATGATGCTTCCAACTGAGCAAGGCTAGGAAGAACTTCACAGCTGGCTGGGCACCTGACATGCCCAAGGCAGGTACTCTGACCTGCTCATATAGCCCTGGTTCCTCCTGGGGAGAATAGCAGTTTCCATTCCCCGAAGTGCCTAATTTATTCCAGGCTATGAATAGAATGAGCTTGTTGATTTGGGACTAGTGGCATTCCCCTTGCACAACCTCAGGACATGATTATCCACGCCATGGTCAGGTGGGAGCTGCCTATCTGACCCTGCGAGGTCCTCGCCCTGGGCACTTACCAAGAGTGATAAGAGGCTATTGGAATAACACATTCTCTAACATTTATTTGTATTTTTAATGAGGTACTGACATCCTCTTTTGCTTTTATCTGAGCCTGACTTTCTAGTAACTTGATTACAAAAAGTGCGCTGATTTAATGTATTGTTAGATGAAAGATATTAATACATGGATCAGGAAAATCATACTCTTGGAATATTACCTTTTAGAAACCATGTGTTTTTATAGTTTGTATTGTATGCAGAGGACTGCACTAGGTTCTATCAACAACAACAGAAATAAAACAGAAAGCAGTGCTTCTGCTGCCAAGGCAAGGGAAAACATGGAGCCATGGAGAAGTTGAGAAACAAGTAGAAGGAAACATATTAATCAGTAAAACCTTATACACTGTGTTCTAACCAAATGCCTAAGTTATATTTAAACACAAAGAACAAATCACAGAAAGTGATTAGGTTTCTTGTAGATAGTAAATTGTACTGTAAGTCCTAGAGTGTTTAAATAAGGTCCAAATGAATGGAAGGCTAGCTGTCGTGAGTAGTTTTTGCCAGGTAGGGGAAAACTGGTATCTTCCTAGTGGGGCTGCATCTCTCCTAACAGGGTGACTTTTACTCTAGTGGTTGCTCAGTAAATATTTGTTGAATTGAATCAATTTTCAACTTAGAGGAAGAGAGACTGAGGTCTCTGATGCTGTCAGCCCAATCAGCCCAAGCCCTTCAGATCCTCACATCCTTCCGGCATATGGATTTGTGACCAAGAGAGGCCTATATTAAAATTAAGATATTTGAAACTTCAGTATATTTTATGCCTTAGTTGTGGAAGATAGAAGGGGGTATTGTTTACAGTTGGAAAAAAAATTGAGGGAATAAGCAAGGATGTGAGATAGGCATTTCTGCTGGAGTTTCTAAGAGGGTTAGAATAAGGCAAGGAAGGAAATGGTCAAATTACAAACTTAGGATTTTAAAAACTTATTTTTAAGAAGTATTATCTCAATTTACATACAGTATTAGAGAGTTAAACATTTTTTAAAAACCTGGAAAATAATGCATGCCATCTCAGTCTTAGTGGGCAAGGTAGCTATATAAAGCAAATAATTGCAGCAATTTGAAGTGAGTGCCTTTTGTATATATGAATAAAGTACAGTGAATCAGCACAGAAAGGGAAGTATGCAAAGAACAGGGGAGGCTCCTGAGAGGAGGTAACATTTCACTTGAATCTTAATGGATGCGTTAGGAGTTTTTTGGAAGAAGAGAATAGTAAAGGCATTTCAGATCGAGAAAACCACATGTGTAAAGATAGAGAGATTTGAAGGGTCCTGGCCTATCCTAGTAAGTGCAAGAAGTTAGAAGTACCTAAAACACAGGGTAAATGTGGAGGCCATAGTGAGAGAGGGGTTTAGAGAGATAAATAGGAGCCAGAGCATAAGGGACCATGGATATCACACTAAGAATATAGGAAATTGTCATTATAGATGATAGGAAGGCATTGAATGGTTTATACTAAAAACAAAAAACCAGCGATGTACAGTGGATTAGAGGGAGATCAGAAGCAGGGCAACCTGATAGAAGACTACTGCAGTGGTCCAGGGAAAACAATTTTGACATCCTGAACATCAGTAGTGAAAAGCAGAATGCAAAGGAAAAGATAAACTTGAGTCATTCAGGATGTGTATAGGTCTTAGTGATATAAAGGCTGAGGGAGCTGAGAGACTCTAGAACTTACTTTAGTTTCTGGCTTGGGCATCTAGGTAGGCAGAACGCTGTTACCAAATTGTAGAAAATTGGAGTATAAACAGATTTTAGGTGGAAAAGAATGAACTCAGTTTTGGACATGTTGATTTTGAAGTTATCATGGTCACCCAAGCAGAGATAATCCTTAGGTACCTAGAAAGTTTGGTCTGAATCTGAAGATGGAAATAGGACTGGAGATAAAGATATTGGAGCCATCAGGATGTAGATCATAGTGAAAATCGTGTATATATGAATGGTGACTAGAGAAAAGAAGAGTCTCAAGTGTAATACTCAGCGAAGCATGAAACAGTGGTTTTGAACTCTGAAAATACATGAACATCTCCTGAGACAGAACTATCCTATTTCATTAAGGCAGCCTACCTGCCAGCTGTTGGGTGATACTATCAAATAATGGAAACGGATCCTGCATAACTGATTTTTCATTCCTTCTGCTGCCAGCCTTCTGACAAGGAAGAATCCTTGAGGGAGTTTTCCACAACGATTTAATGTGGGGTTTCCCAAACTGTGTTCTGTGGAGCACCTTCTGCAATTCTGCAGATGTTAATAAGCATTAAATAAACTCCTGTATTCAAAAAAAACCCCACAAAAATGGAACATTTCTTTATTGCAGGGCTTCTCAAAACCCTTAATAATGCACATACACTAGAAATTTCCAAGAGGGGTATGTAGCTAATAGTTCCTTCCCAGGCTTTTCTCTTTTTCAACTACAGACCCCTTTTCTTCCTGGAATACCTATTATCTCAAGGTATTGCAAAAAAAAACAAAAACAAACCTCTTGATTGGAGAAGTTAATGTCATCTCCATAGAGTCATTGGACTTTTAATCTTTGAGGGTCTTTTATATTTGAAAGAAATACTCACATTTCCTTGTGTTTTTAATTAATACTCAGTTTTTTAAAGTTTCCAATCTTAAAGCCGAGTTTTTATAAACCTTTAAGCTCAATTTACAAATCTCATTTTTAAAGTTAGTAATTTTAAAATCTCATTTTTAAAGTTAGTAAAGTTAGTAATATTTAAGCACTCACTTTCATTTGTTCCTTGATTAACTGTCAATTAGCTCATAATTTTGGCAGCCTAAATTCTCCTAAACATTTCACACCATTTTCAAACTTGATTAATTAAATTCCTTTAGGCATTTCAGACGGTAACACCCAATATACTTAATTTATCCAAGCACTTTAACCTTTAGCAAGATAACCTTACAGAAACCTTCCTGAGCACTTAAACACAACTTACAAACTGGAAACCTAATGTATGTATTAGTCAATCAGTTTTCAAATGATGTGTGTAAACTTAGTCCATCAGACTATCTTTTTTTTTTTTTTTGTGGTACGCGGGCCTCTCACTGTTGTGGCCTTTCCCATTGCGGAGCACAGGCTCCAGTCACGCAGGCTCAGCGGCCATGGCTCACGGGCCTAGCTGCTCCGCGGCATGTGGGATCTTCCCGGACCGGGGCATGAACCTGTGTCCCTTGCATCGGCAGGCGGACTCTCAACCACTGCGCTACCAGGGAAGCCCCAGACTATCTTAAAATAGTTTAAATTCAAATCTCAAGTTTACTATTAGTCAACTTCTTTTAAATATTTTAAATAAAAATCACAAGCCTAAAATGTCAGATTTCCTAATGTGTCAGATTCTCTTAAATGTTTCAAACACGCTAAATATCAAACAAAACATTCCTAACCCTAGCAAAAGTATACAAATTATTGTTTTGATCCACTTCATTATTTTTGTATGTATCCCTTCCCTCTTTGGGGTTGCAGGGTCACTTACCTGACAAAGTACAGAGAATCATCATCCCAGTCTTGCTGAAGCTAAGGATTCAGGGTTGTTGGCCACACTGGGAATTGAAAACCTGGGTGTTCATTCTTGTAGGGATTTATCTCTGCTACTTTTTAGAATGATGAGATTTTTTTGTGCCCATGACATTTTCTTGCAAAACGTATCATGCATTTTTCATCCCATTATTCTCTATCTTAACCTTTCTTACTATTTTTAGTTGTTCAATTTGGATTGATGATATTCTTTACCCCACTGTGAATTATTGTTAATCTCTCATCACCTGACCTGGTTCTGCACTCACTTCCTCTTTTGCTTCCCAGTCCTTCTCCTAGACCTCCCTTCTGGAGTCATTTCACTGATGTCAGGCTGAGGGCCTTCCTGTATTCTGTATTATATGCTTCCGTGACTTTAGGACTTCTCTCATTTCTTTCTATTATCTTTCTGGTTTACTACATTCTTTATAAGGAGATTTTGTTCACTGTCATCTTCATTTCAAAATTTCTTCACTGTGTATCTTTTTGTCATTTTTCAAGCCAGTAATTACTCGGTAAAATATCTAAGCCAATGGTTTTTTATCTTAAAAACAAACAAAAAATAGTTGTGGAAGGTGATCAACCTGTGTTTTGTTATTTAATTTTAGTGTGACTGTGAACAAGTTCATTTTAATCTCTTTGAGACTTGGCTGCTTCCGTTTTTAAACTTGATGAATATCTTGCCTGTCTGAAGGCAGGGGGCCAGATGAGATGCTGTCTTGGGGCCTTCTCTATCACTGATAGCTCTAATTACTCCTTTTCATCTCGCTCAGCTGCTCATTACGGACATGGTCTGTATAGATGGGCCATATTGTAGAACTCCTCAGAGAAATAACTTTTCAACTTTGAATTAGTTGCAAAAATTTTTAAATTGGGAGATTTTCTTTTCTTTTCTTTTTTTCTAAAAATTGGGAGATGTCTGCATTCCCACTTCTCCCCCAGCAGCTTGAGATGAATATTGACTACCGTCTCTGGATGGACCTGTGCTTTCCAGTTTGCCCCAGTTCCCCCATATGTATGGCATTTACTTAGAAATGAGTCTAAAAATGAGGCCAGTTCTAGAAGTTAAGGACTAATGTTTATGTGTATGATAGTATGTGCATTTTAAACAAAAACAATTTTTTAGCTTACTATAAATTTATTTTTCAACATACACACACACTAAATTCTCACATTTTAAAAACTAACTTAGGCTTCATAGTCAATGAATAAAGCCCATGCTTCTTCAGTTTTTGTTTTGTTTCTTCCCTCTAAGAAGAACTTAACTGATTTTACCATGCGTAATTGGAAGGGACAAACATTTTTGTTTGGGTAACTTGAGCACTTATTGTTCTGTCAGGTTATTGTACCTAGACGTATATTTCCCAGTTATCCCTCAGCTTTTTCTAATATGTCTTGAATTTGCCCAATTGTCAGGTGATTGATGCATTCGTTTAAAAAATTGCTTGGAGATTACACTCTTGTATACACTCAAAAGAGTGCATGGCTGTGCTTTTTGGGCTATATTTCTGTATAGGATTAGAGGCACTCTGTTAATATTCTGGGTAAGAAAAGAAATCTGCAACATGTTTGTCATTTACCTTGGTTTTCTGAACTTAGGACATGAAATTCTATCCAGCAGCTTGAGAGCAATATTTAAAAATCATGTAGCATCACAAGTCAGTGATAAATATGTTCACCCTAAGAATTTAAATGTGGTGAGTAGATGCAACAGTGTGATTAGCATTCAGTGGCGTATCTCTAATTCCCTTTTCAGGCATTGAAAAGCCAACCAAGCTTGAAACATTTTGCAATGTGCCAAGCATTTGTGTGCTTCATTTAGTATCAGGGTAAATTTTGCCCATTTGAATGTCTTTCTGATATACACAGTTTGAAAAACAAATGGCCACAGATAAGAATATAAAAGTCACTTAGTATCCTACACCATCACAAACAAAGAATGTGGGGCAACTGAACATACAACAACTTTATTTCTTATTATTGGCTATAAAATTGTTTTCTTGCCTAATTTGTTTCAGTCAGACATTTAGTGATGTGTACCTAGTTGTCTTTCAGTAACAATAACACTCAATTAATATAAATGATGATTTATGCTTGATGTCATATTGAATTTATAGTAATTTGGAAGCCAGAGACGACAACTTTTGGGAATTGAATGAAATGTGTTCACTAAGATACTAACAAATCAAAAGTACTTTAGGAGTAAACAAATTGTCACTATGCACAATAAATCCGTAAATAAATAAGTTCTAGGAATTGGCGTATGTAAAAATCTGTACATGTCATATTCACAAAATGGTGTGTAAGCTCCTGCAGGGTGTTTTCTGTTTATTACAGATAATGGCAACCAAGATTAGCTTTATGACTTTCACATACAGCCTGCTGTGTAATATAAATAGATATTGCCACAGTTCTATAACTGAAAAAGTTATATAAAGGATTGTTGTTCAAATGACTCATAAAATTAATAATTAAAATTTTCTTCTATTTGTAAAAGTTCCAAAAAATGAAAGAAATCAAAGTGTATATTTCTTTTTTTTGCGGTACGCGGGCCTCTTACTGTTGTGGCCTCTCCCGTTGCGGAGCACAGGCTCCGGACGCGCAGGCCCAGCGGCCATGGCTCACGGGCCCAGCCGCCCCGCGGCATGTGGGATCCTCTCGGACCAGGGCACGAACCCATGTCCCCTGCATCGGCAGGCAGACTCTCAACCACTGCGCCACCAGGGAAGCCCCAAAGTGTATATTTCTTAATTATTTATGCCTTAATTCTGTTTTACTCTTTCTTTTGAAAAACCAATTTTCTAAAGAATAGCTTTCACAGCACCATTCCTAGGATGGCTATTTCAGGTATGATGTTCAGGGATTATTATTCCAAGGCATGTTGTGTACATGTTGTGTACAAATTCTGGGGACAGACTTTCCAGGTCTTCCTTTCCTCCAAGAAAGGAGGATTTTTAAAATAGGCATCCCTCTAACTGGATCATCTTAATGTGAGGAGTGTACTTTTTAAGGCGACGTTTCTCAGAGACTCGTCAGTTTTTGATGCTGTCTTGGTGTCTGTCATGAGAGTCCTTCAGTAGTATTCCCGCCTCTGAGAAGACATCTCAGAAGTACTTTTTTCTTTCCACTTGCCAGTATTTCTCATTTACCTTATTGGATTGTTTCACATATATTACCCCCATTCATAATTCGTCCTATCTTTAATATATTGGAAGCAAAATTTAAGAAAATAGAATTTCCCAACACATTTTATATTACCTGCAACGGTTATTGACTTTGTTCTGTGTTCACTTTAGTCATTTTAAAATTACCATGAATATTAGTAACAAATATTCTTTACTAAACTTCTAACTTTATTAGAAGTAAACTAGCCTATATGTAGGAGGATTAGGGCAATGCAGTAATATTTTTCTATCAGAGTGTATCAGCATAAATTCATATTTGATACTAATAAACACTAGGTTACAGCTACTCTAACGAAAGATAGTGTGTGGTTGCCCTCCCTCATCTTTCCTTATAGAGCTCCTCATTCATCTACAACCTTCTAGATTGCAGACATGCTCTCATATTGACCGTTATGTCCCCAGTACCTCATGCATATAGCTGACATATAGTAGACGAGTCAATAAATACTTGTAAATAAATGAGTGAATAAGTCTATCATTGGAGGTGCCTAGTGGAAATAACCCAGTAGTTTTTAAACTAGATATCCAGAACCAGAAGGGATGGAATATATGAAAGGGGGATTGTTTCATCCCTTATCCTGTTCTCTCCTCCTAGGGTACACGTATACACTCACTCCAGGAGCAGCATAGCATATGTCTATCCTGCTTCTTGCACTTAAAGAGCTCAATGGCTAAAAAGTGTTTACAAATGATCTATTCATTAATTTAAAAAATAAAGAGACTGAGATCCAGCCCCATTAGCCACATGCCCTTGAGGTTTTCACGCAGAGGCGCAGAGCCCAGATGGGAGCTGGTGTCTCCTGATGTCTTGCCCACACTTTTTCTTACAACACTGACATGTCTGGAGGAGAGAAGTCTAGATAAGAGTGCAAGTATGAGGAAAAATAGGGTGAGGTATTGACAAAATCTAGATTGCATTCAACCAGATCGCTGTATGCTGTGTAATTTTAGAGGAGTAACTTTCTATCTGTAAATGGGGTAGAATGTTGAGAAGTATTAGAGAGATTAGGACTATGAATGGCAGATTAAGAAAAAGTTTGGAACCAATGAAGTGTGATATAATTACCTACTCCCGCTTTACCCCTATTTTAAAGTTTAAATATCAGAGGAAATCAGAGGAAGAAGTTCAAGATTTATGAAAATGTAATATTTGTTAAATGTTGACTATTTTGACCATCAAGCGTATCAGCATACCATTTCATCTCTAGAAATTTGATTTGGGTCTTTTTATGTCTTCCAGTTCTCTCTTGATCGTGCTCATGCTTTCCTTCTCCTTCTTTTTTTTTTTTTTTATGGCCTTTATTTTGCAACGGGAAGTGGAAGAGCAAGGGGTGTGACAGCTCCAGCTCCTGGGGCGGCTCCACAGACTTGGTCACCGCTCTCCTCCTTTTTTTTTTTAATGTTTTTGATTGCACTCACGGCAGGCATGTGGAATCTTAGTTCCCCGACCAGAGATCGAACCCGCGCCTCCTGCATTGGAAGGCGGAGTCTCAACCACTGGACCGCCGGGGAAGTCCCTCCTCCTCCTTCATTTTTTTTTTCCCGGTACGCGGGCCTCTCACTGTTGTGGCCTCTCCCGTTGCGGAGCACAGGCTCCGGACGTGCAGGCTCAGCAGCCATGGCTCACGGGCCCAGCCGCTCCGCGGCATGTGGGATCTTCCCGGACCGGGGCACGAACCTGTGTCCCCTGCATCGGCAGGCGGACTCTCAACCACTGCGCCACCAGGGAAGCCCTGTGCCATTTCTTTATCTATTTTTATTGATTGATTTTTCTCCTTGTTGTGGGATATATTTTCCTCCTCCTTTTCCTGACTGTTCATTTTGATTGGATGCCAGACATTGTGAATATTAGGTTGTTGGGTGCTGATTGTTTTTATATTCCTTTAAATATGTCTGGACTTTGTTCTGGGATGCAGTTAAGTTACTTGGACACAGTTTGATCATCTAAGGCTCGCTTTTAAGCTTTGTTAGGTGGATCCGGAACAGCTTTTAGTTGAGGGCTAATTTGGCCACACTAGTGGGGCATTGTCCTTCTGAGGCCTTGAGTTGATGCCCTGTGGATTAGCAGGTCTTTGTATCCTGGCTCATGGAAATCAAGGTATTTCCAGGCCTTTGTGAGCTCCAGACGTTGTTCCACTTAGTCCTGAATGATTATTCTTTCTCTAGCCTCAGTAGTTTTCTTTTATGTAGAACCAGACCAGTATTCAGCCCAAGACTCTACTGGACTCCTGTGCGTATCTGCACAGCTCACTCACTTGCTCTTTCTGTGTAGCTCCCTCCTTTCTGGTTCTCTATGCAGCAGATTCTAGCCACCTTGGTGTTCTAGAACTCTGAACTCTGTCTCTTGAACTAAGCAAGACTGTTGTGCTCTGTTTGGGGTCTCCTTTCCCATGCCGTGATCTGGAAGTGCTCTAAGCAGTGAGTGTTTGATGTGTAGGGCTCACTTGTTTGTTTCCTTGCTGTCAGAGATCACTGTCCTGCATTGCCTGTTGTCAGTGTCTGAATACCAGTTTTTTAATATGTTGTCTAGCTTAGTGATTTTCTGAGGTAGGAGGGAAAATCTGGTTCCTGTTCTCATCATGGCTGGAAGCAGAAGTTCCAGGATCCACCAAAATTTTGTTGTTTCATATTAAAAAATCTTTAACTCTTGATTTAATTAAGATTCTTGGTCATTTAATCAGAGCCTGAAGTCGGAATCTTTTGGTCAGTTCAGGGTATGCCATAGGGCCCTAGGTTTACGACACAGAGCTCTAATGTGAGCGATGTAGTGGGTTCTGTGTGGCCACTGCCTGGACTTCCGTAAGCTTCTCAAGGACTGGAACTAAGTAATCGATCCATTTGGCAAATATTCATTGAAACTTCATTATGCGATAGGATTTTGTTAGTCACTGGGAATATAGAAATGAATAAAGCATGATCCCATATTCTAGTGGGAAAAGCTGGAATGTACAATTTTATACACTGACTGAAAGATTATAAAAATGGGAAAGATCTTTCTGAGAGATCAGAAGGTCTTAGAACACTGTGTTTGCAGGATGTAACATATCATTAGATCTTGTGCACAATAGTGTTCAATAAATGCTTATGGATGAAGAATATTGCAACTAATTTGTAGACCTAGTCTGCTTAGAAGTATGTTAACATATTTTTTCTTAGGTATCTAGAAAAGATAGCTTAAATAAATACACAAGAAAAATATGATGATATATGTTTTAAGAAAAAGTTAATTTAGCTTGTACTCTCATGAATATTATTTTTGACAATTTCTAAGACTTTAAATGTGACATTGATAGCTAAGTTATGTAGATCTGCTTTGTTTCTAATTGTCATATCAGACAGTTGAAGAATACCAATTCAATCAAATCTTCATTTTTAACTACAGCTCCCCACTCCTTTTTTTTTTTGCTCATTCCTGTTCATATTTTTAAAAGCAGTGTCTGCAGATAGTTATTTATATGTATGAATTCACTGGTTCATTCTAGTGCGAAATAGGTCATTCTGGAACAGTGAGAAATGTGATTACTGAATTTCAAGCAGTTTTTGATGTTCAGCTGGATCTGTAGAGAAAGAAAAGGGGTCAGGCCAACACTTGTTGAAGATTTCTTGTTGCCATTGGCCTGATGAAGGAGACTTTGTGCTGGTAATATGGACTCTTCAGTGTATTGGCAAGAGGAAGAAGGAGACTTAGAACCCAGGTTTAATAACTACTCATATTAGGATATTTTATTTGAACCACTAATTAGAAACAAGGAAGCACATAAAATGCCATCCTAATTAGGTGTGTGGGGCTTCTTCTCCTTAAAAAAATTAAGGTACAGCAAATGATAGTGTGATGTTTTTCAGGCACAAATCTGCTATTTTTTTTTTTTTTTAAAGCATGCCAATGTACTACCAGGAAAGAAAGCATACTGCAGTAGGATTGACAAATGATGATTCTCATCAAAAATAACAAATTCTTAAGTATTAAAATAAAGAATACTTTGAAAAAATTCGACATTACTCGGCATTTGAAAATTGAAATCATTTAAAAGCCTTATTTTCCTCTAAATAGGAAACTGCTTTCAAGCAGTAAACTTTATTTACAAACTTGAGAAAGGGCCCATTAATTAAAATCTAATTCCACAGTCAAGTGGCAAGTTTGTTTATGATACATGTATTAATTCGTTTCTTTGTCTTTTTTGAATGGTATAGCTATAATGCACTGTAATTATATCTGTTAATATCCAGGTAAGAAATATGAGAAATTCTATATTTGGAAGTACATATTTTAGTCAGTTTCAAGTGTTATTATAAATAAATAGCTTGCATTACTGAAGAATTTGTTTCAAATTAAACTTGAAGAGAGGATCTTAAAAAGAGATTAATTCAGAATTATGCTTCAGGTTCTGCTTGGGTGTTCTTGAATCCAGTGGGTTTTCTCATACACAGTTTAAAGCAGATGAGTGAAGACGAAGGCTGACAGAGCACTGAGAGCTTTGCCTAGCTCTGGTCCAAGAGCCAGAGCGAGCTAGGGTGCACCCGTCCTATCCAGGACTCGGGTGAGGAACAACAACCACACCTTAGTGTCGATAAACTGTGGTCACTTTATTGACCCTTAAGCTAGACGAGAATAAAGGCATTTGACTCTTGTTATATGATAGACTTCTAATGACAGACATTATAAAGAAAAGAAATTCTTTCTCTGATTTTCGCAGAGTGGATATATTCTACCTCCTGCCTCTGCCCATTCCCCCCTCACCTTCTTTGGACTTGATGTATTTGATGTGTGAAAAGTTGGACTTGATGTTATTTGATGTGTGAAAAGTGATTCAAATAAAATGTAGTATTACTATCAAAAAAGATCACAAAACATCTTAATCATGTATTGCTCTTGTATTGCTATGCATCGTTTATATTAAGCATATGCAATAAAATAATGAAAGCTCATAGGACCATGTTTGGGAATCCTGGGAGGGGAGCAGTGGCCAGTATTCCATTCTCTCCATCACTCCTTGTCTTTCCTTTTGCAAAGCCCAGGTATTTCCCTGCCTACTCTACCTTTTTACTTTCGCAGTAGGTCTTTGTCCAAGGGTGTGAATCTTTTGGCCTACTAGGGAACATGATCTAATGGGATCCTTTCCCCCAGTTTGTCTTGTTTTAGGTAAGAACACAAACCAGGATATCTAAGGGGTGTTCTACTTAGTGCTAAAAAAAAAGGAGAGGGTTAACAAAAAAATGTTTTACGATAGAAAAGCCAAAGGAAATTTTAAAAATGTTTAATAATAGTTACTCATAACTTTATTCAGATATATAGACCTAGCCTAACCTGATTATCCTTAAACACAGCAACTTCATTCATTCAGGAATCCATCTATCCATCCTTCAAACTTAACTTGGTACATTTGTTTATGAATTCATTCTTCAAACTTACTACGTGCTCAGCCGCAAGGGTACGAAGGTGATTCCTGTATCCGAAGAGC
This sequence comes from Delphinus delphis, assembly GCF_949987515.2. Classification (NCBI taxonomy): domain Eukaryota; kingdom Metazoa; phylum Chordata; class Mammalia; order Artiodactyla; family Delphinidae; genus Delphinus; species Delphinus delphis. The sequence continues at coordinate 85,307,966 of NC_082685.1, forward strand.
TCATGATATTTCATAGTTTTCTAAGCACTTTCATTGAGGTTCACCTGATTATTTATTCAACGAATACTTGCTGATCTCTATTCTTGGCACTGGAGTTACAACAGTGAACAAAATAGACCCTGCCTTCGGGGAGTTACATTCCAGTAGGAGGGATGGATAATGAACAAGTGAAAATATTCTTCAGATAGTGGTAAGAAAAGTATAACAGCTTAAGTGGGTGTAGGGAGTAGGATATGTGCCTGGGGATTATAGTTTGCAGTTTTCTACAGCTTAGTGAGGGTCTGCCTCATGGAAGAGCTGGCACTGGAGCAGAGACTTGAGTGAAGTCAAGGAGTGAGCTGTGTGAATCACTGAGGAAATAGCAAGTACAAAGTCCTTGAAGCAGAACCACATTGGTGTGTTTGAGAAACAGAAAGGAGGGCAGTATGGCCAGAGCAAAAGTCAGTGAAGGAAGGAGGGATAGGAAAATAAGGTCGGAGTGCATGACAGCAGGCAGATTATGTGGGGCCTTGTAGGTCATGTGAAGGGGTCTGGATTTTTACATATGGTGAAAAGCTATTGGAAGGTTTTGAGTGAGAGAGTGACATGATCTCATTTAAAAATGATCATGCTACCTGTTGAGTAGTGAATAGACAGTACCAGGGAAAGGATGGAAAGCAGAGAAATCAATTGAGCAGTATTATAACAGCTTAAGTAAGACATGATTGTGGTGTGGACCTGCATGATAGAAGTGGAGATTAGTATATAGTTTAAAGCTAGAGCTAAAAGCATTTGCTGCTGGATTATATTCAGGAACTAAAAAGAAGAGCAGAGAATGTCCTCCCTCGATAATCTGTCTTGGTCCACATATAACCCCATGTTGCTGCACTAAACGGCAACTAAGGAATGGAGTTCCAAGGTGTTGAGTACTTTTGCAAAGCTTGTTCTGTTTCAGAACCTGGACCAGGTCTGAAAAAAAATGTTAAATTCTTTTTCTAGCCCTTTGTTTTTTCCATTTCTTTCTATTTAGAAAACTAAGACCATCCTATATGCAGGCAACGGGGCAGTACTCTGGATATCAGCATTATGCATACAATGAACACATATTATTATTTTATCACCATAAGGACTACAAAGATTTTCATTGCATTTTTTTGGAAGAACATACTCAAGATTCTAGGTCATTTTCTTTAAGATTGAGTCCTCCTTTCCGTTCCAAGTGACCTTTCTTAAGTAGTACAGCAATGAATGACTGACAGCCATGTGTAATTTTAGAGGGAGAAAGAAATACTTAGAAAGGGCTCTTATAAATCAGGAACAGGATAGAAAATGGAGGCAATAAGTAGGTAGTAAAAAGGAACATTGGGAATTGAAATAACTCATTTATGGGCAGGATTATCTTTGGTGTGTATTATTATCTCTCAGGAGTGATGGTCCCAACACCCCTTCGTCTCTCTGATATGGACTCACAGGGTGTTTTCCGTGGAGCGGCAGGCTAGGGAACAGAGGCAGCAGTCCTGCTCCTTGTGCTGTGCTCTGTGAGCCTGGAAGCCCAGATGGGTTAAGGCTGACCCTAATGCAAGCTGCAAATGAAGGAAGGCACTCAGATGGTCCTTGTTTTCATTACTAAGGAATTAGCTAACACTTAGGCTGTGCTTAATGTTGTATTATGTACACAGCACTGATCAAAGTGCTTTACATATGTTAACTCATATAACCCTCACACAAGCTTGCAAGGAAGTTATGATTATTTTCCTATTTTAAGATGAGGAACCTGACCCCAGAGAGGTCAAGTGACTTACTTTGGGTTCATAGTACTATAGCTAATAAATTGCAGAGCCAAGATTAGAACTCGGGAAGTCTGGCTCCGCTGTTCCGCTCTTAACTCTGCACCATACATCTCATGAGGAGTAAGCACATGTGTTGAATCAAATGAAACAGGACAATGCTATTTACATTTCATAGTATAAATTTTCAAGTTTTAGAAAAACAAAAATAAAGGCTTAGAAAAAATTTTTTGTCTAGGATAGAATTAATTCAATTTCAATAAAAACAGAATCAAACTAAGAGTGGTTTTTGGCAAACATCCGTTAGAAGGATACATGATGTCAGAGAGAGAGATGATCAAGAAAGAAGACGTGGGATGGGCTTACATGAGTCAACCCTAAGGAAACGGGTGCCCATCCTGACCTGTCAAAGTCCTTATGACTCCTGAGAGGTGTATTTACTTTATTTATGTAGGTGTCATCTGTCCCTTTAAAAATACCTTTTGCCTTATCTCTCTACATATTCCATTCAAATGAAGGATTTCATAAAAACAGTTTGAATTCCGTAATTCACCTTTTAATTTCTCATGTCTTTAAGACTTGTGGAGTCTTAAAAGAATGAAATTTTAAAGGAGCCTAGTGAAATGACGTTTTGAAGCTGCAGAAGAAACTGAATTATAAAACAATGCCTAATCGTAGTTTTAAAACTTTCTTTATCTCACTTAATTAACAAAAGATACCAAATAATATACTTTTCAGAGTTGTGTTTAAAATTCAGAGGTTGTTAGGAAAGAAATTCTATGTAAGTTATTTTTGTAATTATTTTCTATTTTTAAATTTCTCTATTTCTCTCCATTTTTTCACCTCCTTTAAAAATAGCAGCTTTGTTGAGATATATGTCACATACCATGAAATTCACCATCTTCAGGTGGTATTTACTGTATTCATAGAATTGTACAACCATCACCACAATCTAATTATCGCATATTTTCATTAGCCCAGAAAGTAACCAATAGCAGTCACTTCCAATTACCCCCTTCCCCAGCCCCTGGCAACCACCAGTCTACTTTCTGTCTACAGATTTGCCTATGCTGGACATTTCATATCAGTGGGATAGTATATATGTGCCTTTTTGTGTCTTTCATTTAAAACAATATTTTCAGTTTTCTTCCATGTTGTAGCATTTATTTGTACTTCATTCCTTTTTATTGCCAAATAATATTCCATTGAATAGATATATGCCACATTTTGTCTATCCATTTATTAGTTGATGGACATTTGAGTTGCTTCTACTTCTTGGCTAACATGAATAATGCTGTCATGAACATTTGTGTACAAGTTGTTATGTGGGCATATGTTTTCACTTCCCTTGGAGGTTACATATATATCCCTTTTCTTTCTCTCCGTGTATCTATTTACCTGTTTGTCTATCTGGAAGTGGAATGGCTGGGTCATATGGTAACTTTAGGTATAATATTTTGAGGAACTCTAGACTCTTTTCCAAAGTGGCTGTACCATTTGATAGTCCCACCAGCAGTGTATGAGGCCTCCAGTTTCTCCACATTTTTGTCAACACCTGTTAATGTCTTTTAAGTTGTATTTTATTTTCATATTTACAAGAAGTAGAATCCTGTCCTGCTTTGTTATTCTGCAGTCTCAGTTTTCCCCTGGTGCATACTGTGGTGGTGTTGGTCGAAGTGGTGTAGTAGAAAGAGCCCTCAACTTAGAAGAATTGGCTTTCAGGCCCAGCTTCTTACTTACTGCTTGAGTGACCTTGAGTAAATCAATCACTCCACCTCTGTGAGCCTCAGTTTTCCACCATTTCAAATAGGATTAATCCCTCACTTTCTGGCAGTTGTCCAATAAAATAATATGTAAAATTAATTTGCAAATTGTAAAGCATCAGACTTCTTCCTGTTCCTTCTCTGTCACCGTCACTTTTATTCTCTTTTTGTTGCATATTCGTAAGTAAATAAATAGGGAGAGATACTAAGTTTTTTGCTTTAATGACCTTTTTTATAATAGAATATAAACTCTACAAAAGCTTTATGTTTCTTTCTTGTTTTTATAATTGTTAGTTAACTTTAGAATAGTTATATCAGCAAAAATGTTGAAAGCAGAGCTCTTCTGTCCTATTCCTTTTGGGAAGAATCTTACAAGTTGTCTAGGATAAGAAATGAAGCTACATAAACAGATTGTTAAGAGTTAAATGTAGCTCTCTTTCTTTTCTAGCATTTAAAATTTTTTCCCACATTTTTCCTATCTGTGTTTGTAACTTGGGTATGTACCCAGAGAAAGCTGTGTTTTATCCTTTACCTTTTTTATAGTTACAAGCAACTTTGAGAAACATATGCAAGTTCTAATGGCTTAATAACTACATTACGTCAAAGCCTTCACCAGTTTACAACAGCCAGGCTTTTCGACTACAGCTTTACCGGAATCATCTCCTGAAGCCAAATTACATCTTTTCTAAGTGCTAAAAACTTTTCTTCCACAGTGCTGTGTGCTTTCTCTGCCTGTTTTTCAAGGTTCACACCAGTTCTTTCTGCCTTTTCCAAGAAGCCTTCACCCATCTGAATCCATTTTATTTATTGTTAGTTCTTTGTTAATTCATACCTAAGCAATTTATACTTTTAAAAAAAAGCATATCCAAACTGTGTGAAGAAAAAGGTAAAATTCTTTCTATTCCCCAGAATTCTCTGTATCTTTCTAGTCATTTTTAATATATTTTAATAGAAATAGGACCATCCTATACATGTTGTTTTGTGCCACTTGCTTTGTCCCAAAACTCTGAAAAATGTTTTACATTCAGTGAATGAATCTTTTACTCTTCGTATCTGTTTTTAACATTTTCATATGTGTTAGTCTTACTCAACTAAAGTAAGAAGCTTCTCGGGGGACAGAGGCTATATCTTAAGCTTTTGTTCTTCGTCATCAGGGATGCACAGAGGTATGTCCTGTAGGAGACAATAAGTATAGTTGGTTGAACTGTACATTTTGAGCCTATATCTTAGTGTGATCCTCTATAAATTCAGGAGAAGCCTTAGAGGATTGATTAATTTCTTTATTCTTATTGTAGGTAACCTTTCTAATGAAAATAATATTTAGAAATGTAATTATGTGTAAAATTAATATTTGGCTGAGGGAGAGAATAGAATTGATGAAGGAAATTTGAGAATGTCCAGCATAAGACATAGTGTCTGGCACAGTTTGCTCCGTGGAAGCAAGAAGAGGATGGCAACTTGAGGGGAATAAAGGAAAAATCAATAAAAAGCATCAGAGCAACTTGGTTGTGAACTGTAGAAAAAGGATGAATTAAGGGAAACTTTTTGAGAAGTAAACTAAATAGAGTCAATACAAAACTGCAGAAGAGACCTATTATCCTTTTAACTATAAAATAAGAGACCTACTAGCTTCCAAAATATCTCTTCCATCAAAGTGAAGGAGATGTAAGCATTGTGGTAAATGAAAGAGAAAATATCTTATTTTCCCTGAAACACTTGAAAAATAAAAAGTTTTACTACAAGAGTGTGAGATTTCCTGGTAAGATATATGACATGACACAAAAGCTCAAAATTAACCTTCTCACACATTTTCTTTACTTTTAGTGCTCACAAACCTCTGCTGACCAATGCTGTATTTTATTTTTTCTTAAATTAGATTACTAGTGTTTTATACTGCAAGTTTATGTTGAAAATATTAGATGATAGGATCCAAACTGATCAAATGATCATTTAAACAACAATGACAAAAACAACAAATGTACAGTTTTTGAAGCAGAGGCAATGCCCTGCCATGTGCATTTTTCTAAGGAACGCTGTTTGAATTTGAAAGTTCTTCATGCCCCTTGAAAGCAAAATGGCTGCAGCTTAAAAATCGTAAGTTGCAGGAAGTTTTCTGAAGTTTCAGAAATTGAATTACTGAATACAGGTTACCTTCTGCATAACTGTATAAAGCTGATGAAATGGGTCTTTTTCGCTCTGATTGCTTTCTAAATTCTATCCAAGTGAATTCACAGCTGATGATTTTAAGCAGAGTAAGGACAGATTAACTGGCTCACATAAAATAAAACCTTTAAAGACAGAAAAAATAAGTAGTTCCACACTTTCACAAGGTGTTACGCATATTTGCAAAGTACCCAGTAATTCTGATGGCAAATATCCTTTCTTTCCCCCTGATTGGCTTCTTTGTGGTATTTATCACATATTTACCTTTTCCTACTAGCCAACATTCTTTTAGTCTCTCGACTCTGACTTTACAGTGTTTAGAATAGTAAATGTTATTAGCAGAAAAAAAATCATGAGAAAACTGCTTTGTCATAAGATTTCCAGTCTTATAAATGATATGATTTAAATATTTCTTCTGCCAGGAATTCTTTAGACAGTCAAGCATTACTGATACATGGGGGAAATTACAACACACTGTGCTGTGTTTGCAGAAGTTTCTTCCTATGTAGGCTTTTTGTCTTGTGTTTTTTGTTGTTGGTACCATAAGTACAGTGGGGAACATAAACAAGAGCAAAACCATAATGAGGGGGCTTCCCTGGTGGCGCAGTGGTTGAGAGTCTGCCTGCCGATTCAGGGGACGTGGGTTCGTGCTCCGGTCCGGGAAGATCCCACATGCCGCAGAGCAACTGGGCCCGTGAGCCATGGCCGCTGAGCCTGCGCGTCCGGAGCCTGTGCTCCGCAACGGGAGAGGCCACAACAGTGAGAGGCCCGTGTACCGCAAAAAAAAAAATCTAGTGTTTCTGATCAACAGGGTGGACTAAGCTGAAAGATGGTGATGGGAAAGATATCCCATCACCACACACACTCCAAATTCAAAGCGAATATGTAGGCATCATTTCCATTTTACAAATAAGGAATCTGTGACTAAGAGAGATTAAATAGTTTGCCAAGATCCCAGTTAGTGGTGAAATCAGGATTAGAACTCAGCTCTGTCTGATTCAACATTCCATGTCTTTAATCACCACACTCTTGATTTTTGTTCCTCAGTTCTAAAAATTTGCTGGAAATAAAGCTACCAAATGGAAATTAAAACTTGTAATAAATTATTTTCCTAATTTGAGACCGATTTGGCACTAAAAATTTTAGTATTTAAAAATAGTATCGATACAATGCCACTTAGGAGTCTGTTTTGGGGGGGATCAGCTTCTCTGATGCTCCCTCTATCTCTCCATATTTCATTTTCATGAATCTCGCTCTTTGGAGACAGAAACCCTGTAGTTTGTAATGGCCACCCATTCTGGGGATTGAGGGAAGCAAGTTGTATTTAATCCTCATTCCTTGAGGATAAGCTGCCAAGACTGGTTGAACTCATCTCACTTGAGCCACAGCCGCCCACATTCCACATTGAATGAGCGCCCCAGCCCTGGAGTGCGCATGCCCTGGGAACTGGTGAACCCATTCACATGGGTCTCTGTCACCATTTTCTCAAGGGTTTTTCGCCTCTGTGATGTCTATTTTGAAATTTTTGCAAAGTATATCCTTACCATTTCTCCCAACTGAAGTGGCATCCTTTGTACATTCAATTCTATATTTTTAGTGGTTTTGAAAATTTTTTGTTAATTAAAATAAAAGCAATAGATGATGATTAAAAGTTGGTACTTGTTGTCCAGTTTCCCTGCCCATGTGCCATTTTAAAGCGTGGGAGAAGATTGCTTGGAAAATTACTATCACGAAGGTACATTTTAAAATGAATAATTATAACCATTTTCTTCTTTTTGTGTCAGTTAATGTTAAAATACAGCAGAGAGGTAACTCAATTTAGTTCAAAAGCCATTTTTTAAATGAGAATTAGCTGGGAACAGTGTTACATTAATAGACACTGCCAGCAGCTGGATTCTGCATACAAAACACTTGTTCATGTTTTTCTTGAAGTCCTTTGATTGGGCCCAGCACTAAGTTTATACTGAATGGGCTCAGTCTGGTCCTTGGCAAGCATCAGGGAGTAATGAATAGTGGAACATCGAAAGCCTTATATGTCCTGGCACAAGCCCTGTGTCGGTATGATGAGCTAACCATGGCATTGTTCAATGAGAAGGCCCTGTGTCCTTTTGGAAATAAAATCTTGGCCTGTGGACAGAGGTCTATGTACACTCATTGAATTTCTCTGTCTTCCTGCTATGCTATTCCACTCATAATTAAATTTTGAAAGCAAAGTTCTGAAGAGGTTCTTGAATGCCTCTCCTCCTAGCATGCCCAGAAACAAGTGGCTGATGTAAAAATGACATAGCCTTACCCCTTTATTTGGTAGCTCTCCGAAATTCACATCAAAGACCTGGAGAACAAATTCTTTAAGCTAGAGAGCAGTGTAGACATTCAGTGTTTTCTCTTCCCCCAAAATGTCTTCCTTCTGAAATCTGTGGTAATTTACCACAGATTTTTGCTATGGAATTCTGATGTCCTGGTATTTTATGTTTACAGCTCCAACTGTATTTGTAGTGAGATGTCTAAATTTGTCGTAGTACATCTAAATTCCAAGAATGAATTGATCTTCTTATGAATATTTTCACCTTGAAAGCAAAGAAAGGAGGAAAAATTAAGCTCTAGTGATTGATTAAAACTATGGCATTATAACTTGCCTTTCATTTCTAATTTTTATTCTTAATAACAGAATAAAAATTTGGTAATCAGAGCCTGCCAGAAGGTACCTGAAGAAGCCAGGAATAAAAACTTACTTTAGCTGTGTTGAAACTACTGTTGATATTATAAATTATCAAGAAGAGCCTCCTAAGTGTCCTTTTAAAGCATATTTTAGTTTTGTATAATACAACCAGGCTCCTAGGTGGATGGACCTAGAGTCTGTCATACAGAGTGAAGTAAGTCAGAAAGAGAAAAACAGATACAGTATGCTAACATATATATATGGAATCTATAAAAAAAAAAATGTTCTGAAGAACCTAGGGGCAGGACAGGAATAAAGACACAGACATAGAGAATGGACTTGAGGACACGGGGAGGGGGAAGGGTAAGCTGGGACAAAGTGAAAGAGTGGCATGGACATACATACACTACCAAATGTAAAATAGAGAGCTAGTGGGAAACAGCCGCATAGCACAGGGAGATCAGCTCGGTGCTCTGTGACCACCTAGAGGGGTGGGATAGGGAGGATGGGAGGGAGATGCAAGAGGGAAGAGATATGGGGATATATGTATATGTATAGTTGATTCACTTTGTTATAAAGCAGAAACTAACACACCATTGTAAAGCAATTATACTCCAATAAAGATGTTAAAAAAAAAACCAACAGGCTCCTAATAAAGTATAAACAGGTTAATAAAATCATGAAAAGAATTTGAAAAAGAATAGATACATGTATATGTATAACTGAATCACTTTGCTGTACACCTGAAACTAACACAACATTGTTAATCAACTGTACTCCAATATAAAATAAAAAGTTTAAAAAATTTTTTAAATAAAATAAAATAGAAGAATGACACCCAAAAAACCCCATGAAAAACCTGCATTATGTGAATATTTAAAATCTGATAATCTATTAGAAATATATTTTGACATACAAATTTAATAACATAAATTCTGGGATTATCTGAAAGCAATTCAAAGTGGGGAGGGGAATGGAGAGAAGTGTCAACACATAAATGACAAAAGATTGGCCATGAGTTGATCATCGTTGACCTGTGGGGTGCATACATGAATGTTCATTATACCATTTCCTCTATTTTTTTTTACTTATTTGAGATTTTTCATAATAAAAAGTTAAAAAATAATTTCTGGTTGCTCAAAATGATGGCTTCATTGAATGAACTGTTTTCTTGCTAAAGAAAATCTAGAAATTGAAGATACCTTAAAAAACTTTACGAGGATTTATGATATGCAAACAATATTCTGACATGTAAATAATTAATTTTTCCTTTAGTGATTGCATTTAGGATGCTAGCGGTGGATATGGATATAAAAATCATGCTATGGGCTTCTCTGGTGGCTCAGTGGTTGGAAGTCCGCCTGCCGATGCTGGGGACACGGGTTCGTGCCCCGGTCTGGGAAGATCCTACATGCCGTGGAGCAGCTGGGCCCGTGAGCCATGGCCGTTGAGCCTGCGCGTCCGGAGCCTGTGCTCCGCAGCGGGAGAGGCCACAACAGTGAGAGGACCACGTACCGCAAAAAAAAAAAAAAAAAAATCATGCTATGAATAGTGTATTAGCTAAAATGCTAGCATCTTTGAGATAATTAGGATTGTTAAATTAGTCTCTAATATAGATTATCCACAGATGAACACTCTTCTAAAACATTAATATATTGCAGTATAAGCAGTAAGCCCATACCAGGCGTAACCTACTCTCCATAAGGTAACTGAGAAAATGATTGCATTTTTCTGGTTATGACTTATCATACCATTGTAGACATGGAAAAATTTTGGATTACAGATTATCAGTTAAGAGAATGAAAGATGTACTATGTACCAAAAGTAACTGATAAGTATGCCAATGTCTATTCATATCACATAACAAACTATTTTATGCTTCATTTTTGTTTGGCTTAGTTTGACCACTTATCAACTACATTAGAGTTTAGTTTTTAAAACTAAACTCTAATGTAGAGTCTACTAGGAGTTTACAGAGTGTCTAGTAGATCCAGTGGTCAGTAAGATAGGCAGATTTCCTGTTCTCCTGAAGCTTTCGTTTTAGGGGTTGTGGGAAGATAAACAAGTAAAAAGCCTATCAGATAGTATAAAGTGGTATTTGGAGAATTAGAGTAACTTAATGTGATGGAGAGAGATGTTGGGTGGTCAAGAAGGGTACCTCTGAAGATATAATCTTTAACCTGGGATCAGAATGTCACAAAGAGCCCTTCACGCAAAGATGAGTTTCTTAGTTCTGTGTGTTAAAAACTTAAAATCTTAAAGCTGTGACTCACTCTCCTAGGGGTAGGGTTTTTTCTAAATAATATATGTACTTTGATTTGGCTTGACCAATAGTGGACTGGCTAAGTATTCCATAGAGGAGCATTTAATCCATGCCACTCCCTCATCACTGACACACTGTAGGTTGGCTTTCTTTCTCCTGTACATTCTACAGGGCTCTTTAACATCCAGCAGGAAACCTGAGCAGGACGCTTGGGTTTGGCGTGCTTCTGCCGGCCTTTCAGCCCTTGTTGTAGGGCCTGCCCTGTCTAACCCAGAACTTCACACTGCCTCCTGGTTGTTCAGACAGCTCCTTACTTCCTGATCTTTTTCATTCCATGCTGACTGGACATCCAGGCACAGTGTTGGTGCTGCGTGAACCCCACCCCACCCCACCCCCACCGCCCAACTCCCCAAATAAGGGGAACCTATTGTTGTCTGTCTGTTTGATGTCAAACTCGTTCTTCCAAGTGGTTACTCTTGGATAATCTGATTTCCGAATCTGGGCCAATATGTGGACTATGTTCTCCTTCTCTTTCTCCTACTCCGCTCTACCTTGCTCTCTATCACATTCTTTCCCTTCAGGGTAGCATAAGCACAGTTTCTGATAGTCTTTTGAGACAGAAGTTTGTCCATAAACTTGGTGTTAATTTTGAGCTGCCACCAAAGACATTCTGGAGAAAATGGGCTTTGTAACACTAAGGTTGTCCTGTGTGAGTAACTGTCTAAATTAAAAGCTGTTCCTGCTCATGTCTGAAAAACACCATATTTTCCATTTGCACAGGAGCTGTGTTACTGATAATGAATTAATGGTTTCTTACTGAGCTGAAAAATCATTTTGCTAGTGCTTCCTATGTGGGCTCTCCATGCCTAAATAAATTGTTGTACATATGCAAAGGGTAACTAACATTTAGAAACAAAATCATAGAATATTTTGTGTTGCGGTAATCGATCATGTTTCCTGGAGTCTTTAACTTTATGAAATTGCTAACAAGCATAACCGTTTTAAAACACTGAGTCTATATCTAGGAAGATAACTAGATTGGTATGGTAATCATACTGTTTAAACAGACCCAGAGCATTTTCAGCTCTTCAGAATTTTAAACTTTTAAACAACAATTTCATCTATGTTTTTAAAAGTTATGTTTTGTCATAGACAGCATGTCCATGTTCAGCATTGATTTTACCTGTCTAGGAAATTGATTTATCGTTTTTTCTCATTTCTAAGAAGACAGTTCTCTCCATAAAATTCCTAGTTCTTTTCAAACAAATTGAATTTGTGCCATTTTGTTCTGGCATCTGACTTAAAGGTGAAAACTCTATGAGTGATGCAATTTATCATCACATCAGCCCTTACTGTGAATAAAGTGTAACTACATTTGCCATTTATTACCTCTGGCCTAATATTAACAGTGATAAATTGTACATAAAGGTTCCTAACATAACAAATGTTAAGATTTGTTGAACAGAAAAATGACCTCAGTTGTCAGGAAATTATCAAATCAGTTCGATGTTAGATTTCATCTCGTTAATTTGAATAGCTTCTCGATTTATTCTGTGTAGCATACAGGGTGAAAGCTGGAGGAGACTTCTGTTCTCCAATTTCTTTGTTAATAGCTTACTAAAATAATTTATTTAAATGTTATGTAGCTTGAGTTTTCCCACATAATGGGCATAAATACCATCCCCTCTCCTTCTTCCTAACAGTATGGTAAAAGTTAAATAAATACCACATATCAAGTGAGAAAGCATCTGAGGTTCCCACTGATTTCTGTTCCCAGTTCTTCCTTCATTTTCATGTTGTAGGTGAACAACTTTGCCATCTGATGGTATTTATAAAAGTTGCTCAGAGATCTTCAGAAGTCGGATTCTGAGCACGTGTAAAATACTTAATAGAAAGAAAAATACATGTCCTCCCGCCCCCCAAATGTAAACATATGACATGTTATGATTTTTAAATGAATGTCATAAATGACACATTTGCTTTCTAAGAGGGACTCCTTATATGTAAATTGGAAAAGCTAAATATATCACTTATCGTATTTGCCCAGAGAAGCAAGTTTTTTTCCCTTGGTGTGATGATTGGTAGCATTGGTTCCCTACCAGTTTTGAAGTGTTCTGATAAAATGCATAAGAAATAGGCATGCCAAGATAAATATTAAGTTGATTTTTCATAGAAGGTCACTCACCGGTTTATTTGTTGGTACGCTAAGTTTCTATCAATTTTGATATGAGCCTTTCAAAATTTAGGCTTTTAAAATCATTTTTATTTTTGTTTCAGCTTCCATAGGTTTCTAATCAGAGTAAATCATGTAATACTTAGTCCCCAGAAATGGTTTAGACAGTAACATTTTTAGAACAGAATATGAGAGCCCTTACAGATTTTGAAAGCAATATATTTTCAATTACAAAAAGACCTTTCTCCCATAAAACAGTAGGAGCACATTGGCAGCTTTTGTTTGTGTTAGTTAACCACAGACACATTTTTATGCCTGAATGAGAAATTTCTAAATGTTTATTGTCCATGTGAATGAACAGAATGGAATTTAGAGATAGTTTTGGTATTCTTTAAAGATATAGGAGAGAAATAGAATGAGTGAGTAAGGAGAGGTTTCCTGGATTTTTTTCTCCAAATGGCACATACTGTTTACAGTGTTATATACTTGTCCTACTGGCATTTGTATTAAGGAAACTTGGTCATATAATAGTAGCCTCTCCCTTATAGAACTGCCGAGTTTACCAGGGTTTGAACAAGTTTCTGGATATAAGATATACAGAGATATATAATTAATTTTATGCATTTTATCAGAAAGATGATTTTGTAACTTGTGCAGAAGAGCTTTTCCCTCGTGTTTGCCCTTGCTTCTTGATTAACTAACTGGTCGCAGGGAGCATAATTTGCACAGAATAATGACTGAAGTAGCACATGCTGCTAAGTGCCACAGATTGCATTTATATCTGTGCTCTAGTAATCATTTTAAGTTTAAGAGGCCAAGGCTCTTTGTAAGCTTCAGAGAGCATACTATGTACAAGTACAAATTTTGATGTTTAAACCATAGACTTTTTGGTGCTATTTTGGAATCTTGAGTGATTGAGGAACTACAAAGGAGCACATCTCACATATGGACATCTCAAATTAAGGATTATAGTGCATGCAGGTGTGTTCTGGCTCTGGCAACCTGAATTTGTGGCTTTCTAAGTACTTAATGGCTTTGATTTTTAAAAATCATGCTTTGTTTCTTTCCACATTATCCTACATTTACTTGCATCTTGAAGTAGAGTTAGGCATTAGAATAAAACATAGACACCCTACTGAGTTAAATTTTTTAAATCTTATTCTATTGTCATTACTCTTAGACAGATCTACCCATTTAACTCTCACTCAGGTCTGCATATAATCTTTGCAAATATAAATGCAGTGAAATTACTAAATCGAAAGACGTTAGAAACTGTCAGAGTAGGATTGTGAACCTGAATGGGTAGTAAAGAAAATTCTTCTGAGATGCTAAGATGCTCAGCACTGTATGCTTTAATGTTTTTTCATTAGTGACCCTTAGGGAATATCTAGCAGTGTAAATTACCTTTTTAGCTTTTGGATACATTTCAAGGTGGAGTTTCTTATTAAAAATTCAAAGGAAATCTTCTTTGGTAATCATTTTAATGCTCCACATCAGTGGATTCAACTTTGCTTTCTTAAAAAGTTTTGCTTTTCCTTAGTAAATTACTGACAAGATGCGGGGAGGGGAGGTGTTGCAGGACTGAGTTTTCTTATAAAACTCAAGGGGGCTGTAGTTCCACTGGGAGAAAACTCTCTGCCCTAAGCTAAGGCATTTTACCTTTTTAAAGTAGATTAAGATTTTTAGTGGGATTATTATCATAAGAGTGTATTATGGTATGTAAAATACAGAAAAGGGGATTTTTTTCAATAGGGAAATATTTACCAATTTTAATAAATTATAAAAACTGAATTTTAGTTACTCTCCATAGAAACATACTTGGAAGTATGTATGATGCATGGTATTTGGGGCAGGGACGGAGAGAGGGGAGTGAAGGGGTGCGAAGAAGTCTGTGTATGTGTAAGGTTAAAAATTTAACTGAATATTTTATTATTTATGTGAGTAAATGGTTTAGAAATGTTTTATTCTTCTCTCCATTGCTGATTCTCTAATTATCTCACAGATTCGTTATATATTTATTGAATTTGGTGATTAAAGAGAGCATACTGTAATTGGCCCTTCAATTCCTTGTCCTTGCTTTCTTCAAAACAAAACAAAATAACCAAATTCTCTGAAATATATAGTACATCTTAACAGTATGCACAAATCCAGTACTTACTGCTTATTTTCCTTCTCTTCCCTTTGGGAAACATTCATCCCTCTGGTATTTAACAGACCTATTTGTGTACTCATTTCAGGAAAGTCTTTAATGAGACCTATAAAAATTTCCCTGTAAATTTCTTATTTGTTTAAATATAGACACACAGCCCCAGCCTCACCCTCTAGTTTCTCAAGGCTGAGTGTTGGGTGTCATTTGGCTACTGTCATTGTGTTCACCTTTCCTTGGTGTGTGACAGGTCATTAGAAAACGTCCAGATATGGACTGGTCCACATGTACACTGGAGGCTTTGTAGAGATACTCTGATCATTAATCTCAACAAAGATACTAGTTAATTTTTGTTGGCGCATTCAAATAAATTTTAGTATGTAAAGTAATATATGGAACTAAAAAATACTTGATGTCTGAAGTCACAATTTTTCTCAGCCTAGAAGATGCCAAAGATAACGCCAGAATATAAACAGAGGAGGGATGTTGTGTTTTCTGGACAGAGGAGTTTGACACATGAATTAACAAAAGAAAGCATGATTATTTTATACTGTTACTAAAACTAAATTTTTTATTTTGCTACTAGATATTATTCTAATCTGCAATGTAATATAAGGATTAGAGTTTATTAAATATTTACAAGAACTCTTACATGCACCTCAATTTAACTGAAATGTATTTTAAGCAAATGGAGATTTAAGGAGCTCACAGATTAAGTTAAAAATTCACTTTTATAAGCAGCAGTCCATTTCTTGGAGGGCTGCTATGGGCTGAACCCTGTTTTAGGGGAGTATGTAGGATATATATTTTGCGTGTAAGGAGTGGGAGAAAAGGCCTGATGCCTGACCTCAAGGAGCATACTTAACAGCCTGCCGATGGGTGAAGCAAGGTTCACATAAAACAGACAGCAAAGTAGCAAGTGGTAACAAGAATATGCAATAAAATGCCAAAGCAGGTGGTGTATTAAAGGAAAAATAAAGTCAAAATAGATCTCCTTTTCCAAACCAAATTGTACACAAGATGCCAACATAGAAAACAGAAAAATGTGACTTTTTAAAAACTATAATTTTGTCACACAAGTTCAAATGTATATAATATTTACTCAAGAAGTTAATTCAAAAAGCAAACGGGCTGGTCTATAGTAAGGACTCAGTAAGTGTTCGTTACTTTTGTTATTTTTGCCATTAGTTTTAAATTACGTGTTTTGCATAGCAGTTGCAAAACAATACTGGCTTTAGCTTTAAATCTATTTCTGTATTTTGTTCAGGTTGCACATTTCAGAGAAAAATCTGGATTCACACAAATAAGTACTTGTACATGGAAAGCTTTGTTTGGTTTTAGTAGTTTGCTTTGTCACATTGTGATAGTCTTCATTTTAATCAAGATGGCAGAGAAGAGATTCTTTTAAGCAGAGCCCCCCTCCCCAAATGGGGGGGAACCCCAAAACTTGGTGGCACAAGTTAATTCACTGGTTATTGTAGTATACCAGAAAAAAGGGGGTGACTGTATGTATGTGTGTTGTGTTAATGTGTAACAACCCACAAAGTAAAACAGAACCAGATATTTGAGAACCCCTTAAAACACCATGTAATACAAACTTAGGAAGGTGTGCAGTTTGTTTCTTATAAGACCCAGGTCATCAAACCACAGCCTGTAGTTCAGATCTGGTGCACCACCTGTTTTTGTAAAGCTCATGAGCTAAAACTGCTTTTTACATTTCAGTGGTTGAAAAGATAAATAAAAAGAAGAATTTATCTTGACACATGAAAAGTTTGGAGGCAGAACTAACAGGACTTGATGATGGATTTGGATGTCGGGAGACAGTGAAGGAGGGAGATGTAGCTAAGACTGTTTGGTTTGGGTTTTTTAGTACAGGATGGAGGGTAGTACCATTCTCTGAGATAGGCAACAGTGAGAGGCCCGCGTAAAGAAAAAAAGTATGAGAAGTGTCAGGGGAATGACAATGTTTTAGAGAAGACAACCAAAAGGGATGGATGAGTATCTACGGATTTTTAAATATGAACGTCTTTGATGACTAGAGAGGAAGACGTGTGATGAAGCAACGAGAATAGAATCCCTAAATCATTGTTTTATCAAAGCTATTTATACCTTTAATTGTATTAGTTTTAAAGAAAACCTGCATTCCCAGGTGTGATTTTATTTATTTATTTATTTGCGGTACGCAGACCTCTCACTGTTGTGGTCTCTCCCGTTGCGGAGCACAGGCTCAGCGGCTATGGCTCACGGGCCCAGCCGCTCCGTGGCATGTGGGATCCTCCGGGACCGGGGCACGAACCCGTGTTCCCTGCATCGGCAGGCGGACTCTCAACCACTGCGCCACCAGGGAAGCCCAGCCCCCAGGTGTGATCTTTTTATTGTACAGTTGATCTCCAACTTTACAATGGCAGTTAATTTAAAAATGGGATTCACTTAAAAGAAATTTGCTTCACAGCAAATTTTGATTGAAAACATCTATTTCCTATCACCTAAATACTTGAAATCTTACCCAGATTATACAGCAAATCTCCTTCAATAAAAAATTGCAATAATGAGATAAAGTTAAAAAGCAAAACTGGTGACTCTTGGGAAATATCACATTGCTCACAGGCCTTGTCAATTTTCAGTAGGTTCCCAGCCAACTTAATTGTATTACTCCGATTTGTTAAATAACGCCTTACTCCTTTACCAAGGTTTCTATAATATGTGTGGCCAAAGGAAACTGTATTATTAAAGAAAGGTTGGAAAAGCAGAGGGGTGGGTGGGGTAGAAGAAAATCTGTTTTGCATTTTGTTTATAGGGATTTGGTGAGGATTTTCCTTATGTGGTTTCACACATATATTTTTCTTCGGTTTTCTTATGTTGTTGTGATGTGTTATAATGTGAAAGTTGACACTCTTGGGTTCTTTGGCCGTAGACACTCAGATGGAGGTTGGTTGGGGTCTAAGATGTTTATTAGGTATCAACTACTGTGAAAGGAAGTGTGGAGGGAGGATTGGGCAGAGGGAAAATTCAAACCGTGATGCTGGTGCCGCCAAGGTCTTGGCCGACCCTGTGGAGCTAGCATTGCCGGTCCAGGTGTGCTGCTTAGGGCTGAAATGGACAGGTCTTTGTGTACCGCCCACCCCTCAGCCACTGTTATAGGCTGCTGCTTGGATGAGCCGTCTCTTTGCAGCCGAGGCTGACCCTACAGCCCAGGTCAACAGCCGAGGCTGACCCTACAGTCCAGGTCAACAGCCGAGGCTGGTGCTCTCGCCACCCCATGTTTGGCAGCGAGTCCTTGTTTGAAGAGGAATCTGAGCAGCGCATCTCATCGCTAACACACTGTCTTGCAATTTTCCATGTAATTGAGTTGAATACCCTGTATACATTTATATTGGTTTGGATTCTTTGTGTTACAAGCAAGAACAACCACTCATTCAAACATTCAGGGACTTTATTGGCTCATGTAAACAGAGGCCCAGAGGGCGGGTGGGCTTCAGAGTGTTCTTCATCCAGCAGCTTCAGCTCCATTCTCTGGGATTCTCTTGACTTTGTCGTCTTCAGGGTATAGAAGGCTTCTCCCACTGGCTGACCTCTCTGATGGTAGAAAAGAAGCTGTGGCCTCGCATCTGCGTACCACCTGGGCCAAAGCAGGAGCATCTGGTGGGGCTATGCAGAGCTCAGGCGGTCCTGAGACGACCCCGCCTGGACTGTGGGAGCTTAAGTGTAGGGGCAGAGGTACTGAAGGCGCTGACTGGCTTAGCCGAGGCTCAGCGGTCCATTCCTGGAGCCAGGGATAGAGTCTATTTCTAGAAGCCCATGGATTCCCAGGAGAAGTCAGGGGTATTGAAAAGGGACGGGAAGCCACCAACAAACGATGAGACATGGGGTTTTGATAACTATCCCTGACTGTGCTGTTGTCTGATAGCAGTAATTGGTTTTCCTAACTTGTGTGTGCTTAACTACAGACCAACTTATATACCAGAAACTTAGCTGCGGAAAACCCAATTCCCCTTGTTCTTTGAGCTGTTACTAGGAAGATAAATTAAACTTGTAAACACTAAAGCTTTCATACAGTTGGAACATCCAATGCAGGGAAGGAGGGTGGAGGGACTACACAGGACAATGGAATCAACATTTGTAACTGATATGTTGAGTTTCATCTTGTCTCTTTTGCTCTGGTTCACTTCTGCATGGAGATAATAATGGGGTATTTGGGAGTGAAAGAATCAAGGAGCTCAGAAAATTCAAAAATGTAAACTCCAGTTAAATCACTGAAAGCTGACTTGTGGGTCAAGTTGAAACTCCAGAGAGAAAGAAAAGTGAATAAAACTGGCATATATGAATTGTAAGTGTTAAAATATTTATCCACTTAACAAGTTCCTAGTCCCATGTGGGACACCTATTGTATAGATAGGAAGTAGACGCTATAAAAATTTCATTTTCTCAGAGATTTTATTGGAGTTTTTATAAAACAACAGCATTTGATTTCTCTGCCTTTACTAAGTGGTTGAGATTGCAGACTGACACTTACTAATTATACCAGATTTCTAGTTTTAATTAGAGAATCTCTTCTGAGACTAAACCTTTCTACCATTAGGCTGTTTGAAACCTATGAGATAAAAAGGGAGAGTTCTTTCATAAAATTATTTACATGATTTTAATTAATGATTATAATCTCTATGGTCATTTTTGCAAAAGAGCATTTAATCCCTTAACCTGTTTTCCTGATTTGCATTTTGCAAAAACATGTCGGCCCTGCAGGCTTATTATGTGTTTTTTTTCCAGATGAAACTTATTTGGGGTGAGTTTTAGTTTGCTGCCGCTCCGAGCCCCGTTTCATACCTTAACACCTGTTTCTCATGCAGAGCAAACTGGTAGAAAAGTAAAGTTTGCTTCTTTCTGCCAAGACATAGCCCTTAGCAAGGTTACCCTTGAAAGCAGTTTTTCATGCAGAGACAGTATACAAGTAGCATTGCTGTTGGCAAGATTCTCTGACTAATGAAGGGTCGGAGAGATGGTGTATTCTTTTTCATTGCTCGCTGCCTGTATATGTAGCATTTCTTCTGAGAAAAGGCACTCTAGCGTTTCAAACAGAAGCTAAAAGTTTAACCTTCCAGGAGGAAGGTCAGTGTTAGTTTTTACTGATAACACAGAAGAAAGCCACTTTATAAGAATATGAAAGATAAATTATTTGCTAAGTAGAAACGATTAAACAGTGAGTTTCCCACCTTTCTTATGAAAATCAGTCTGAAACTATTTTCCATTTTCAAAGTTGTTTTTTTCCCTTTCCTAGCTGAGGTGTCAAATAGATCCTTCATATAGATGATGCTAAACGCTGCTGCCCAAACTGTGGACAACTGGTCAGGGTTCAAGGCCCAGGTCTCTGTATATGGCTGCCTGCTCTGTTTTGGTGCAATTCCGCCATACATATTTTCGGTCGTGTTTAATTATATTTAATGAGTGCATTTACATTTCCCATATACTTGAAGGTGTCTATAGTTGAATGTTTTCATAAACTCTGAGACTGATGCCTTGTTTCACGAGTGGGAAAATCCTAGAGAGTATACACAGATGTTTTGTGAGTATACACAGAGCTAGGGAAGGAATGGAAAATGTGTATCCCTATATGTGTGATCAAAATAGTTGCTATCGTAACTGTGTGTTTGTGTGTGTGTGTATGTGTGTGTGTGTGTGTGTGTGTGTGTGTGTGTGTGTGTATGAAGCCATAAGGATAGGGGTCTAGTGTTTCTCACTTTATTTTCCTTTTCCAAAAACAGTCATTAGGTAGATGTTTTCTACCATTTAAAGAGTTTTCATATTTTATACCTCCTTAAATATTGATTATTTGGAGGTTATATTTTTCATTGGTTTTCCTTATATTTTTCTGTCCTTTCAGTCATGGACAAAGACAAAATAAGGCATTAATTCCATAAAATTTCCATAATACTGATGTATAATTTTGCCTTCCTGAAAAAATGCAGGTAGCTGATTGACAGCGTTTCTTTAAATAATAAATTTTCTTATTGAGATACTACTGAAAGGCTTCACTTACCCCTAGGTATTGTAAGAATTCAACTTTCTTCACTTTAATTTTACAATCTTTTCTTATTACTTTTGGCCAAAGATGATCGGACACAGCATAGTTCAATCTGTTCATCAAAAGTTGAGAAATAAATTCTATAAAAGGGACTGAAGACAAAACAATAATGCTCCTATTACAGTTTTTGTCTTCATTATTATTATCAGTTGATGTTTTCCAAAAAGGAACTCATGGATCACTCTGGGCTGTCATTGTGACTCACGTTCTAGCGCACATTGCAAATTATAAAGGAATATTTCCAGGAAGCAAGAAAACTTGAAATAAGTAGAAGAGATTGCTATTATGTGAAATGGATCACTCTGGGCTGTCATTGTGGCTCATGTTTTAGCTCATATTGCAAATTATAAAGGAAGATTTCCAGGAAGTAAGAAAACTTGAAGTAAGAAAAGATTGCTACTATGTGAAATTTTATCTACTCTGAACAGAGGCAGAGTGTCAGGTGGCTCCTGCACACCAATCTGTGGTTGGAAATTTTTAGAATGACAATGAGGACAGCTAACACATACGGAACATTTGATATGTGTCAGGCATTATCCTGGGCACTTACTGATAATACTGAGTAATTTAATTTTCATAACAATGCTATGAGATGCGTCACCATTTTAGAGATGAGAGACCAGGCATTTATTGCTAGGAAGTGACCCAGCTGAGGTTTGAACCAGGCGATCTGAGCCTAAGTCCATGGTTGAACTACTGCTCTTTCTACATTACAGCTTTAGTGCTTTGTTACCAGAGGGGACTTTGAGAAACACTCTGTAACCCTTATTTTCCATATGTCTTTACATGTAAATATGTAACTGGCTGGGAGACACTGAGTAATTTTCCCAAGGTCAGAGAGTAGGGACAGAGATGGAATTACAGTTGAGCCCCTGTGCTTCCTGCTTCCCCAGTTTTCTCACCCACTGGGGCCTTATGCTGGTGACAGACATTGGAGATCTGTTTTACCAGGAAGCCTTTTGTCCTCAGTTTGTATGTAGAATTGAGAGTTGGACTTAAGCTTTTTCGTCTTAATGAGTTTGCAGCCCAGAGGGTGCTGGAGTATAGCTAAGTAGGCAGAGTAGAAAGTTACTTGGAGAGAGAAAAAAGGGAAGGGAAACTGTGTGGGCTCAGATGGAGTGGGGCCTGGGGGAACAACTGGGACATTATTTGCCAGGCGAAGCTTGAGTACTGTCTGAACCTATGATTATAAGGAGACCCTGTGTGTTACTGTCCCGTGCCTTTTATGTTAGAGGAGGAAAGGCCCTAACTGCTCAATGTGTGAGCATTTGGTATGTGACTCTGCTGATTCCTGATTTTGCCTTTATTAACAGAGTAGGTGATTTCTCCTTTAAAGAATGGGAAATGCAAATCTTTGTGAAAAAGATTGTTTCCCCATGCCAGTTTGATTGGAAACATCTCATTGAAGAGGAAAATTCTACTCTCACTATATACCGAAATAATCCATAGGCCAGATCGTTATCCTTTGTATTTCTAAGAGAAAATTAAGTTTTAGCTGCATTTAGGCTTTTGTGTTAGAACGCACTTCTTAATAAGTTAAATTTATCTGGTTTTAATTTTTCTCTAAGACATTTACTTTAAATCCTATTCATTTCCATCACCCGTAACCCCAGCGTCACAGGGATGCACTGAATAAATCAAGTGCCTGCAGACAGTAGGTGGTGGTGTTCAATCCTGTACGGAAGTGCTGTGTGATACAGAAATAGTTCGCTTAATATCTGCCTCCCTGCCTTGTTTCTTAATTGGATCTGTGCTCTAGGGGGCATTAGGTTGAAGTGAACAACAGTGTAGAAACAACATTGCATTCCTGAAGCCAAGTCAATTAATCACACAATGCATTTCAAAGGAGTTACTTCTAAATAATTGTTGTGTAAATGACCCCCATTGCAACTGCTGGGTAGTAAACAAGAGACAAGCCTGCTTTATGCAACCAGAAATACAAGAAAAGTTTGCCACTTCTACAGCCCCTGTGAGATAATCCTTCAAACCTCATTGCTCGCACCCACAAAATAACCGTACAGATTTTATAACTAGGTTGGTTATGTTTTCCCAGTGAGCCTATAATTGCACATTTAACTTTTTCAAGCAGAGGTTAATAATGATGAAATTTTTGAGTTTGAGGATATTTTATTTTTCTCTAATGAATTTCTCTGGTCCTTCTGTAATGCTGAGGATTAAAGCACAGGTAAGGAATGTCTTGTCTTTAAAAACATTGAAACTCCACCCTGTGGCTTCCATCACATCAAATATCAAATATGTTATTTTTATTTTTAATCAGGAGTCAGCAATTATATCTTGAGACTTCCTATTTAAGGAACATGTCCAAAATTCTAAAAAGGCCCTTGTGGAGAGAGTTTCAGGATCACTTTGCCTCATCATTATACAAATTATTTTTCAGCAACATAGTCAAGGCCGGCAGTAAAGTTTACACCAGCTTCATTAGGAAGCACCCAGCTTTCTAGTAAGCAGGCCCAGGGAGTGCAATTCCTGCTGAACCAGGACTAACCACTTGACCTTTGCTGTTCACATTTCATCACCTTCTCAGACATCAGATGGGTTTGGCTTCAGATCTCTAAGGTAGTGTTCCTAAGAGGGCTTGTTTAGTGATTATTCTGGATCAACTGTAAACATAGCTCAAGATCCCCAGTCCAGTGCCAAGCCTGGGAAGGTGCCAAAACAGAGCTTCCTCAGCCCTGGTTCTGAGTTGTGCAGACAATGATCCTGAGAGAATGAAGCCAATGTATAGAGAGAAATGGAAAGAAACACAGAGAAAGTAGGACTTCACTGTCCTTGCTTCCAGTTATTCCTGAATGCATCTTCCTCTTCTGTGGAACCCAGTCTATTGGCATTTTATCCAGACCTAGTTCTAACTGCGTTTCTTTCCCATTAAACAAAAGAGACCTGCTAGGTTAGGTACATCTCCCCTAGGTTTCCATAGCACCCTCGCAAACGTCTGTGAGAGCACTCACCAGGTTGCTCAGTTTTGTCTGTTTCTGTGAGAAGAGGCGTCATCTTCATTATTACTTAGCACAGAGCCTGGCAGTTAATGGGTAACAGGTAAATATTGGATAAAGAATGAATGAATGAGCAACCATATAGCTTTCAGTGTCCTACTTTTCTAACAAGAAAATGATTTAAATCTACTTGATTTTGCATGATCTGGTCATACAATGACTTATTATAAGACAAGTATAGAAGCTGTTATCGTGTCACCCTCCCCCCACCCCATTTTTACCCCCCATACTTCTTTCCTACCTAAAAACTCCTGGTGCCTGGTTTCATGAGATTGACCTAATCCTCAGTACGAATTTATGTTATTCCATTATATTTCATCATAGAAAATGCTTTATAAATATAGCACTGAATGCTTCCTTAATAAGGTCCTTAACATGTTGGATTTTCGAGCAACTAGCTTATGCTATAAAGCTTTGCTATATTTTCTCATCTTCATCTGCTGAGCCTTCCACGTAGAACAGGTTAGTTACTTTTTTATTTTTAAGTTTTGGTTGTCATTCATTTCCTCTCGTGTACTGTTTCTCATGGTAGGTTTTGACTTCAATTTAGATCCCTGTAGATAGTACCTTATAATTGATGGTAATTAAATTCATGAGTAACATTTTCTTTTATTTGTTTATATCTCAAGTCTTCATAGCTACTTCAGAAAGTAAGCAAGGTGTTCATAGATGTTTAAAATACTCTTCTCTTCCACCCTTATAACCACTCTAGCTCTGAAATTTCAAAATCAATGCAGTTCAGTCTTTATCCATTAAATAAAGGGAGTGGCTTCTCCCTAGATTTCACGTTCCAAATGTAGTAGTATAGACACAGAGTTTGTCATTTTTTACTTTGTCCTTTTTACTCTGCCATTTAGCCAGCTATTGCTATGAAGTAGCATTAAAATATAGCCTTATGGGCATTTCTAACTTTTGTAACTTGACATAGGACTAAAAGTGTTCTTCCTGAAGCAAAAACATGTGTAAATGAAAAGAAGCTTATCAGAAAATAAGCACATGTATTTCAGCAGTTTTATGAATGGGATCCCATGTACCTTTTTTAATCTTTTCCACTTCAGGTATGGTCCTTTTATTTGTTTAGCTCCATAACATTTTTCTGCTAAATGCAACATATTTCACGTCGAGAAGGTTGAGCGACACTTAGCCTGCCGCTAGACATCTGAAATGTCTAATGCAGAAGAGTTAACGAAGAATGAGTTGGTGGTTAAGATTAAGATATTGCTGAGGACTTCCTTGTCAACCTCTCTAGGAATATTTCTGCAGATCGTGACATTATAACAGTTCTTGACTCGGCTTTTGCTCATTCTTGAACTTGCGGTATTAACTCTCTCATTTATGTAACATATTGTGAAGGTTTGGGGGTGTTAGTAAGAATTCTTTTAGCATTCTTACTTAACTCTTTACATTTGGTCAAGTAAGCTTTCTTAAACTTTAGTTAGGTAAAATAAGGTGTGAGGGGATATAGATGATGACTGGTTTTAGACATGTTATATCTCAGTTGAAGTCTATTTAGACAAGTGTCGCAGGCATAAAGATTAGGGATAAAGATCAGGACCAAGGATGCATTTGGGAGGCATTCGGGAAGAGTGATATACACATCACTTGGAATAAATGAGGTTACGCCATTCAAGGGAGCTGGGGAAACACATGCTAGGAGACTAAGAAGCAATCAGTACGATAGGAGAAGAGCCAATCTGATGCTGCCAAAGAGAAGACGGCTTCATGAATTGGGTATTTGGCAAAACCAGATATTGTGGAAGCTGTTTAGGGTAAGATCCTAAGCTGGATTTTTGGTTTAGGAAATCGTGTGACTTAGGTAGTTTTGCTGGAGTTGTAATCTACTATTTGTGGGTTAGAAACTAGAGTATAATGTACCAATGAGTAAATGAAAGATGAGACAGAAGGGACAGCAAGTTTAACTGATTTGGTGTGTATTCATGAAGGGGAGGGAAAAATGTGATAATGACTTTGGGGTAAAACAGAATAAGGGAAGTTCCTTTTAGAATTCGAGAAAGGAGCATGGAGAAACACAGGAGGGAGAGAAAGGCTGACTGAGGTTGGGAGAGAGGAATAAGAAGAAAAAAATAGTCAGGTTTGGAATGAGGTAGGTAAGGATTCTGATTACTGATTCCAACGTGTGGAGATTTTTCCCACGCCAACAAACAAGCCCTGATGCCGGCTGGGTGTCCCGCAGTTCAACTCAGTCTGACACTGTTTACCCAGAGATAGCATCAAATTCCAAAGTGAAGGATTTGGTCCCACAAGACTGCCCTCCACTTCAGATGCCAGCTGAAGCATTTGGCTGAATGATTTGGCTACATATTGGGGGTTCTAATGCGCCCCTCATTGGGTTCAGTTAGTTTGCTAGATCAGCTCACAGAACTCAGAGAAACGTTTTACTTACTAGGTTACTGGTTTATTATAGTAAAAGGATATAACTCTGAAACAGCCAGGTGGAAGAGATGCACAGGGCAAGGTATGGGGAGAGGGTGAGGAGCTTCCATGCAGTCTCTAAACGGGCCACTTTCCCCAAATCTCCACGTGTTCACCAACCCAAAAGCTCTGCAAACACCATCCTTTTGGATTTTTATGGAGGCTTCATTAAGTTGGTACCATTGATTAAATCATTGATTAAACCTCCAGCCCCTCTCCCCTCCCAGAGGTGGTCAGGGGAAGAGGTCTGGACAGAAAGTTCCAATTCTCTAAGGACAAGGTTGGTTCTCCTGGCAATCAGCCCCTTCCTTAAATGGGATCCAAAAGTCACCTCATTATCATAACAAAAACACGTTTATATCTCTCAGCGCTTTGGAAAGTCTAAGGATTTTAGGAGCTCTGTGCCAGAAATGAGGGAGGAAGATGAAGTATTTGTTTCTTATTATACATCACAGTATCACAGGGGGACTGAAGAGATTAGGCTTGGGAAGGATGTGTTCAGAGCTACTTCCTCTGTGACGTCAGGGCAAGGTTAGAGGAGGACAGAATGATTCTCAGCACCCACCTCCACCCCAAAGTGCTGTGGATAAGGAAGGTGACTTAGAATCAGGTTGGTATCAGTTTGGATCCAGATTGCGATTGGCACAAAGAGGAATCCATGCAGTTCAATTAAGTCATCCTCACAACTGGAGATGCCAACAATGAGATGAAGTTTTCTGTTTAATTTCAAGCCTACACCTGAGATATGTGACACAGATGGAGTTGTGTTTTTTTTTTTGGCGGTACGCAGACCTCTCACTGTTGTGGCCTCTCCCGTTGCGGAGCACAGGCTCCGGACGCGCAGGCTCAGCGGCCATGGCTCACGGGCCCAGCCGCTCCACGGCATGTGGGATCCTCCCGGACCGGGGCACGAACCCGTGTTCACCTGCATCGGCAGGCGGACTCTCAACCACTGAGCCACCAGGGAAGCCCACAGATGGAGTTTTGTTTTTCAAATATTACTGAGTCCTGAAGCACATACTTCCTGTTAAAGATTTTGCTCATTGTCTTTTACCTGAGAACTTCATACAGATTGGTTGAGTATAATAGAATTATAAAAATCTTAGTACTTGTAGTCCTACTTTCGAAACAGAATATTAAAATGCATGTTTTGGCAGCCAAGCCAAAAGTTACACATTGGGAATTTCAGTGGGACGACTGAGTTTGTCCTAGCCGTGCCGTCTGTGGGTGGTAGTGCATTTTATCTCAGTAACAAAAAACGTTTTCACAAATCGATCTTTCGTGAAATTTTATCTCAAGGTGCTTTGCATTCTAATTAGCTCAGAGAGCTCTTTCCAATCAAGAAACTGCATTTGGCTGGTTTTAAAAGTGTTGTAGCAATGTCTTATCTGCTTCATCTGCAAAATTATTGAATTCCCTTTTTTTTTTTGGTTAGGATTCACTGTTATTTACCCTGAAGAGTTTCCTTAAAATCCTCCTGCAAATTAAAATTGCATTTCCCAGTGGTAGTTACATGGTAGTGGGTATTCTGGATTTGGGCCTCTCTATTTTAGAAGGCCTTTATGCTCTGCTGCACTCTGGAACTATTCAGCCCTAAATTATCTTAATCTCACTAGTTCAGATAATAAGGACCAGGGTTAGTAAAAACTGTCCAGAGCAACCTATATATTTTTAATTAAGTGACATTAACTTGGATATCTTTATATCTATGTTTTCAGAAACGCTGAGATCCTTGCAATTGAAGTTTGGTTTACCCTAATGAGTCCTGTTTTGATTTATGCAATAGAAACAACAGTAGGAAAAGAAGATGCATCTTGTGAGATGGGTTGAAAGCCTTTGTAGTGATAAAGTACACCCTTGTTAAATAAACCCTGTTTGGTAACTTAAAAACAGTATGTTTTTCAGTTTTCATTTTATGGCAGTTTCTTTCTTTATGCTACCATGAAAAGCTCTTTGTATTTCCTAGCACGAAAGGTAAGATTTTTAGTAATAGGGAAGAACTGTTAAAAGTATCTTTAAAAGTTAATGTCTCTGAACCTAACAGTGGTTTTTAAAGACCACCACACTCTGTGAAGATGAATGCAATCCTGAAGGAAACTATCGTTAACCTGATCAGAGCCTTAAGATTAGATGTGTTATTGAACGTTTTGCAGAATTTGGCTTTATAGGGCCTAAATGCATATAAGGGAATGACATAGTGAACAGAGTAATTTATGATGAGATTTCCAACACTGATAGATTCATTTACAAATCTGTTATAAGGAGAAAAACGTCTACTTAACCTGCTGTTTTAATGCGTAATATTTTAATTTGAAATATATGCCATGTGTCCAAAGAAATATCTTAGGACGTCAGTAGAGGAAGAATCCAACAACTAATCTAGATGGGTAATTCTCCTTGTAAGAGTAGTCTGCAGATTAGTTTTGTTATTTGACCACTGGAGTGCTGTCTAGCCTCAAAATAATTATATCTAGCAGCCTAGAATATAAAGTGAAACAAAATCATTTATCAGCACTGTAGAACTTGGTTTCAGGCATCTGCTTGAGGAAGGTTTTGAAATTAGAAAGATATATGTATGGAGTCGTCAGCTCTCATTTCTTCTTCCTGCAGTGTGGGGGGCACGACACCCTTTGAAATCAAGAAAAGGAAGGCAGCTTTCTTGACTGACTGTAACCACTGGGGCTAGGTGAAGGGATGGAGCAGGAAAAATAAAATAATCTTCCTTTTCTCAGTGGATCAGCAGGAAGTTTAGTTTACCTCTGTGATTTTCTGACTTGCCGGTTACAGAATCTAGCTTTTTAATGAGGATAACTTCCTTTGCAACTTTCTCCTATGAGTTCTTATTTTCTATTTATACCTACTGTTGGCATGACGCATATACACGAAAACACAGTAACAGATAACACAAAATTATCCTTTAAGAATGATTTTTCCCTTATTCTTGCTTTGCACATGGCCGTCACTCATATTCCTTATCTTCTTGACTTAAAAAAGGTATGTCCTTAATGTTTCTACTTTCCAAATAAAATAAGTGTTCTAGAGTAGCCTTACTATAAGTCAAACTGTTAAGTCCTGTTCTCCTAAATCTTTAGTATCCATCTCTTAAAATACATACTCTACAAAATAATGTAGATATAGCATAATACAAGAAAGGAAAGCAAATGATGTAATAGTTGTAGTAAACATGATTCAGTTGTAAATTGTAGGCCATGTTCTCCATATAGTTTTTCTTATTTCTCTTAGCTTCTACCCCCGCAAAATAACAAAATGTCCTTTGAAAAGGATCAAAATATTTCTTGCTGTAGACCATGGTACGTGTGTGTAGCATGTGTGTAGTGTGTGTGTGTGTGTGTGTGTGTGTGTGTGTGTGTGTGTGTGTCTAAGTAATATCATACTCACACCTTCAGGCATTTGTTTTAACAAAAATCTTATGGTCTTATTTTCAGCGGAATCAGATGTTCTTTAAATGTTTTCTTACATCATTCCAAGGCCAAGAGTATTCTAATTGCCCTGTTAAGCTAGCACTGATATATAAGTTTAGTAGTTTTTTCTGGTGAAAACTGTGTCAGCGTTTCCATGTAAATGTTATTTTCCACGCATCCATTACTCAGCATAGGTTGTAAGCATTCATTTTGGGCTAACACTTGTCAAAAAAAGTCTGTTAGCAATTAGGAGTATTTATGTTTTATTGGTGTAAAGAGAACTTTTTTTTTTTTTTTTTTTGCTGGCTTTAACAAAAACATTGACTCAAGTATTTCATGGCGCTTTCATGATGGTTGACTTTTGATATTTTGGTAGAATAAGTATGTCAAAATATTTAACAGAAAAGTGAGTGTTATATGTGTATTGTAATTACTGCACATTTTTTAACGAGACATAAGATCACACAGGCAAAAACAACAACTTGATGATATTTTACATGCTGAATGAATCATAAAGAATTTAAAAAGTAATATCAAAGTGTCTGTTTTCTTCAAGTACCTTAGGCTATCTGAAAATATGAGTAAATGTGAAATGTCAACACATGAAGTAAAATAAGTGAAGTAGTAGAGTGGCCGTTAACTGTCAATAAATGTCCAAGAATAATTACCAGAAAAGAAAACTGCAATTTGAGAAAATGTGCTGATAACTAGTTGAAATCTCACCACATGATTTGTTAGATGATGAACTGTATTTCAGAGTCGTGTGCTAGCCCATAACTTAGAATTGGCCATATGTTGATTTTTTAACAAGAGATGACAGATATTTGTAAATGTAAATCAAATCTTTGTTACCTGTCCAAATGTTGGTTTACTTTCAATTCTTGTGTCAAGTATCTTAAGTGTAATAGGAAACTATGGTGGAGCGGATCCAAGTTTGTGGAGCCTGCCACTATTATAACTTTCCCTCCGCCTCTAAAGAAATCAAACACAAAATTACAAATAAAAAATTGGTTCTAAATGTGCAATAGTTTAAATGACTGTTAAAATATCTTATGAAAACTTATGATCATGTGACTACAATGCTAGGAGTACTTCCAGGCCTTGGAAGGGGCTCACGCAATCTAGAGGCCCTCAAGATTGTAGATGACAGAAACTAACATTCTAGTCAATATAATTATTCTGTTAAGTTTTTGTTTTCTCGTTGTGTATAATAGTAATTTTTCTCATTTTACCATTTACTTTAAGAGTTCTTTAGCATGTTTTAACTGAAAATTGAATATTATAATCAATTAATTCATTCAGTATTCACTGAGAGATCAATTATCGAACTCCTAATATTTATGAGGTTTGGTGCTTACTAATAGGAATACAGTGATATATATGTTGCTGGAGAGAAGATAAAATAAGGACACATATAACAATAAAATGATATGAGGTATATATTGTCTATTTTATGTGACTCAAATATTCTGTATAGTTAGTACCAAAAAATCCATATTGTTATGATAATGATACAAACTTTTCTCTGTTACATAAATTATTAATGATATCCATCACATTTCTTTTAGAATATTCATTCAACAAACATGAGATATTATCTAGGTAATATATTTTAAGACATCTATTTAAAACATGGTGTAGATTCAGAGTTATATGATACTGTGACCTTGCTTTATTGTAGATATAAGATGAAAATTAATAATTCATTCTCAGAAGATAAACTGAATTATTTCATTTGTAAAATATATTTTTGCTTTAAACTATTATTTAGCTTTTATGTTTAAATGCTTGGTGCTCATTTTCAAGATCCAAATGCTTTATTTAATTTCAGATATAATTATCTCATTTATTTTCATATACTAATCAGAAAACCTAAAGGCATATGTGTTGTATTTTGAATAATTGAGAATAAAACTGAGAAATTCTTAAATCCTACTTCAGGTAAATTATAAAATAAGTGATAGTTTTGTGAAAATATGTAAGTTTGTAAAAAAGATAATAAAATGGAGGAAAATTGTAATTACTTGCCTTCCAAAATGATAATGAAAAGAACACTTCAGTATTTTGACACTGTCCTTAAATTTTAGATGCAAATAATACACTTAAACCTATTTTATATTCTGATTTATTAAAGAAAATTAACATATAGGTAATTTAAAAGATTATATTATAGTTCTCTAGAATTATATAAGTTGTTTGAAGTCACTTTAGAATGGAAATTATAATTACGATTGATCCTTTTATTTTGTATTCTGATAAGGCAGTGAGGGTCATATACATGCATGAGGCCATGCCACGTATATATCCCAGACTTTTTAAGTTTAAAAATATTTAAAAGGTAATCTATATATTTAGGTTTTATGTTAAAAACAACTTTAATGGTTACTATACCTTGGATATTAAAAAATACTTTTTTCTTTAGCCCAACATATTGATTTAATTAATAACAGTATTAGCAGACTGTGAAGGATCTCTAAGATTTCATAACCCTCCTCATAATCAATGTCATGATATCGCTCTTGTTCTCAATAAAGACATTTTGGGTTTGGAGTCTGAAGTTTCATAACTTAGTATGAGCATTTTCTCTTCCTCCCTTCCCCTTTTTAGCATTTGGAAGAAGTTCTTACCAGTAAGGATGTCTGAAAATTCCTGCCAGAAACCTGATCTTCAATAGTCCCCAGTCCTCTTAAGAAACCTTTCTTCCCCAGGTTCCCTCAGTATTTCCTTTGACAGCCATTCCTTCCTCATATGAGACTGTATTGGTAATGTTAGAATTTCCGATTCAGACAGCCCTGGTAGTTTTATTTCACTTTTCTCACTTTAAAAAAAATGTATTTTCATCACCTCTTGCTTGAGAGGAGTTTTGCCCTGAAACTCCAAAGTTACTAGAAAAGGGAAACCTTTTGAACCCCAAGTCTAAAATCTTTTCTTTCATGTTCTCTCCATTTATTTTTTTTGCTTTCCCACCTATCAGGCATATATTTCATGTAATTCATGGCCTATTTTCTAGGGTTCAGTAATCAGTCGTACACCTTGAATTATTACCTTTGAGGATAAGAGGGTGACTAGAAGCAAAATTTATTGAATTTGAATTGTCTTTCCCTTCTGTAAAAATTCACAGTAAATCATTCTATGGTCACGACATGCAAGAAGTTAATTGCCATGTTGTGTTTTTAAATTCCAAGTTTTAACCATTACAAAATATGACCAAAAATTAGCAGTACTTTTCAAATTAAAAATGTGCATATTTTTTGACCTAGAATTCCATTTCAAGGTATTTATCTAACAGATAAACTCTCACATGAGTGAAATAATATTTAAGGATGTTTGTTGTTATTCATATGTCCAATGTGCATTTTAAAACTAGAAAGTTCTGTATATGGAAAGTAAAAAAAAAAAAAAAATGCCAGAATAGCATATGGTATTTATAGCAGACAAATTGCATATATACACAGATACATATGTATCTGTATATATATGTAAGATACATGTATATGTATACACACACATATGGAATATATTTATAAGTACATAGGTTATCTCTGGAAAGCTACTCAAGAAATTGCTAGTAGTGTAGCTGGCCTCCAGGGAAAGATACTGGGCATCTAGGAATAGAAGAAGGAGGTAGACTTCATTTTCACTGTCTTACTGTTGTATCATTTAAATGTAATGCCCATCTAGAAGTAAATAGAATGTTTAAAATTAATATTATGGGCTTCCCTGGTGGCGCAGTGGTTGAGAGTCCGCCTGCCGATGCAGGGGACACGGGTTCGTGCCCCGGTCCGGGAAGATCCCACATGCCGCGGAGCGGCTTGGCCCGTGAGCCATGGCCGCTGAGCCTGCGCGTCCGGAGCCTGTGCTCCGCAACGGGAGAGGCCACAACAGTGAGAGGCCCGCGTACCGCAAAAAGAAAAACAAAAACAAAATAAAATTAATATTATGTTTAAAAAGTTAAAATTAAAAAGCAGCGGCCCAGTTGAGAACTTCTGACAGAATGAAGCTGTAGGAAGACTGCTCTGAACAGATTAAGCCTAGGAACGCTGAGATAAAATCCCCAAGCCCTTTAGGTTTAACTCTGTCCATGATGCAAACTCTGTACTGTCAGTTTCTGTGTGGGTGAGAATGCACTCATCTGACAAGGCCAGAGATCCAGCTTGCATTACAGTAATGTGCCATTCTAAATTAATAAATTAGCACTCTATAGGAATTTGATTTTCATGGGTTTATCCCAGAGAGGCTTCTCAGTTTTAATTAAAGCACAAAATCATTTCTGGAGTGCGAAGGTAGGGACCAGGTCCTGACTGCAGTGACCTAGATGAAGTGTTGCCCCCGAGAGGCCTGCCAGGCCTCCGCTGGGCACCCTCAGATGCCCCCTCTCCTCCATGACTGTAGCAGGGCTGGAGGCACATGTCGTTCACTGCCCATCCGCGGTCTCCCTTGTCTCAGATTTTCATTTCAGCTCTTCAGTTTTTACTTCATAGACTAGACTGAGCTCAAATCCCAAGAGAAGTTGGGAAAATGAGTGCTCGTTTATCTATATTACAAATTGTGAAATTATTTCTCAGAAAGAGAAAACACTTGATGGACTCGTAAGTGAATATTATCTCTATGCAGAATACCTCAGAACAGAATAAAAAGCACAGTAAGCGACTGACATAAATATAGGTGTGCCTACAATATATGTTAGTAAACAGGGCTATAATATTAGGGACCAGAAGCAATCTGTTTCATATTTAAAATATCAAGTAAAAATTATCTTCACAATTATGAATTTTTAAACAGTGTTATTGCTTCTCAATATATAAGACATGCAAACATACCACATCATTTTTATTGCAAAAACAAAAAAATAATTAAAACTATAAAACGCTGTTCTTAGTGTCATTTTAATGTGTCTTTGTTATTGCCATTTATCTCTGAGAGATAATAAGAGAAAGAAATTGAGAAATAATGCATCAGTAGATGATAAATTTTGTTCATAGCAAACTGTTTTAAAAAAATCACTATTGTCTTTCATCCAAGAGAACAACGGAGAAAACAAGACACATCTATTGTAAATGTCTGTTTTGATTTTACGTCATTTTAAAAGTAAAGGTTTGGTTTTTTCCCCAAATTTTCAATTTAGTATTCCTCTTTGTGTGATTTCCATCTTACCTAATTTTCTTAAACATAAGGAAGAATTTTATTCATTTCAATGAATGTGAGTATGAAGGAATTTCTGTCTCATACATTCTTACAGGTTCACACACAGATCCTTCACTGGTGAATCTGACAAATTGGGAATAGTAGTTCAAAGATTGGGCTTCTTATTTTCTTACATGTTAACAGCAGTAGGCTGAGGGGCTCAGAGGGTGGAAGAGCTGCTGAAGAGAGAAATTGACAGCTCACATCTTTAAAAACCAAGTTAAGCTGAGGTTACTG
Source organism: Delphinus delphis (assembly GCF_949987515.2). NCBI lineage: Eukaryota > Metazoa > Chordata > Mammalia > Artiodactyla > Delphinidae > Delphinus > Delphinus delphis. The sequence continues at coordinate 85,343,268 of NC_082685.1, forward strand.
AATAGCTTTTACCTTATACGTAACCACACCTCAGGCTTTCCTGTAACTGAAATATGAGGCTAAATTCTTAGATAGTTGACTAGGAGAAATTCTGGCCCCTCTCTAAGTTTAGATACCAGTGCACTATGACATCTACTTTTCTTGGAGTGCTCTCTAAGTAAGACCATCACCATCATTTGTGAAGCCATTGAGGAACAGTCTGTAGGACAAATGACCAAGTTCTGGGGAATGTCCACTTTCCATTGATAAAGCAACTTTTTGAAAGGAAATATGAACTCTAAATAGAAAAGAAAACACATGCTTTGGGTATAAAATGCTTCTTGACATATTAACTGAAAAGAGCATGATATAACATTGTATCCCTAATATAACAGTGTATGAGATACAAGAAAGATAAACACACACGAACAAAAAAAGCTAGGTATTGGAAAACAATAAAGGAAATATAAAAGAAGTGACTACTGACTGCATTAGACTCATAGGATTCTTTTTTTCTCACTTCACTTTCCTGAACTCCAAATTTTCTTTTATGAACCTGTACTGCTAACATAATAATGAGATGAAAGGAAAGCCCTGTCCTTTGGAAATTTGATAATTTTAAGTTGTTTATGTCTTTGCAATTACTTTGTTGTCCATTCTCTTAATATTCTGTAAATTTATGTATTACATGTCAAAAAGAAAAAGTGAAAAAGGAAATTAAACCATAGAAAGGAATAAATACTAGAAAAATATTTAATAAATGCTTTATTATCCTCAAAAATGTTGATATGAAAATTGTCGTAGTATTTTAAATCCTACATGGAGAATATTAATTTTCATTAAGCTAGGGAGTTTATTTAATGTTTCCTATAGCATAGAATCCAGCTTTCTCCCAATTACTGAATAGCTTGTAATTATTTGTGGCTCTCTTTAGTGATTCTCTCCTCATTCCTTTCTTTTTTATCCCAGATGGAATAGCCAACTTTGTTAGAAAAGTTTGCATTCTTTTTAATTGATAGCTATACTATGATAAATGTGAATTTTATATGGATGGATTTCTAGCTTTATGTTGGATAGCCTCATATCCATGGCCACATAAGCATGATGTCTGTAGGCTAATATGCTTACTTAATCTTTAATACATTATATTTTAATAATATAGGAATGCCAAGCTACAGAAAAGCAAATGAAAAGGTTATTTTTAATTCATGTACTACTGAATGTACCTTCTTTCTGCTTGTAGCTCATTATACATGCAGTGGAGCCCAATTTTTTAAAAGTGGAAAGCATACCAAATTAAACCACAAGTTTTGCAACTGATGTTCCTTTTGTAAAAGGAGTACTCTCCATCTTTTCAGTTTTATTTATTCTGACTGCTTGTTACTCATTTGTGCTTCTCTCTTCTCCGTTATAGTCAGAATTTCTAATCCCATTTCAAGCAGAAGGCTGCCACTTTTCATCAGAGAAGAGGCAATAAACATGCATCACACTTATATATTCTGGCTTTCATCTGGGGAGCTCAAAGTGTTTTATGCATAAGTAGTGTTTCCCCTGGCTTTTTTTTTTCTAAGTAGGAAAACTGAAGCCTAGAGAGCTTAAATGACTGCAGGAAGCCCACACCTGCAACAATGAAAGTCGTGATTTTAATTAAATATATATCCGTGAAAATACTCAGGATTTCTTGACCTGGATATCAGTTTTTATGCTGTGCTTGAAGAGTGACACAATTGTGGAGAGTAAAAATTGGTACTAGCACATTTTTGTCATGGTCCAGTCAGGGGAAATGGTGCCAAAACAAAAGTGAGCGCTAACAGAGGGAAACTTCATGAACATGACTATTCATTTCATGTCTTTAAATTCAAAATTATAAAAAGAACTCAGCTGGAAAGAAAGAGTGTTTTCAGGGTCAAACTTTTTAGAGTTTTGTGGCTGTGGTTGAGCAGGCCAGAGAAAGGGCAGCCTATGGCTGGGGCGGGGCGGGTCTAGTCAGTGTAGCAGGTGAGGCTGGTTCTCAGGAACGAGCCCCTTCCTCATTTAATCTCTCTCTCTCTCCCTTTTTTTTTTTTTTTTGCCAAAGACATAAGTGATCTCAGTGGAATTCAAATGTGGATTATTAGTCATAAAAGCATGAGTAAGAGATTAATAGAAAATAGGCAGTTTTTTTAAATATTAATTTTAAAAGGCCATCTTGTTCTAAGGATGTCTGGATGTAGGTCTGTGATTCTCAACTTGCCTTGCACTGGTCTGTGGGGCAGGGGACTGGGGATGTAGAAAATCAAAGGAATGAGGACTCAGAAGGTCTTTTTCTCTCCTGCACTTTTGGTGGTGGTGTTCAGATTAGTTTAATGCATGCGTGGGGAGTGGAGATGACTGGGAAGTTTGACTTACATTGAGAAAGGAGGCATAAGGTGTGGAGGTGGTGGTGGAAGGAGAAAAATTAAAACCAAAGAAGACTGTGTCTTTGAGAGAGTGGTGGTAGAATTTAGAGGTTTAAATGTGGAGGTTAGAGGAAATGAGAGCTTTTATTAGAGTTGATTCAGTAACTATATTACTTAAGAATTTAATCTGGTTTGCGTTATAAATGGTAAAGAGATACAGTGAGATCACGTGGACGTTCCTCTGCTGTTCGACCAACCCATTATTTGATATCCTTAGCTCTCAGTCACCCATCGCTAACATGAGTGTAGGGGACACAACACTTTTTGGATATACTTTTTTCACCTGGCAGAAAGTATCACACACAGGCGAGTTCAATAATCCCTTACTCAGTAGCACTTTATCTAGTCACTAGTCTCTCACTATCTAGTTACACTTCCAAAAATCCTTTTCAGAAATCTATCTTCCCAAAGTCCCGCTCATCACAGAAAGCAACTTAGAATTTCCTGCTGAATTCCAAGATATTTATATATTTATTTCCCCTAGAAAACCACTTTAAAATCCCTCCCTATATAGATATGGTAAAAAGTACTTATTTTTTTTTCCTCAAATTATCCTTATAAAATTTAGAAATACTCTTGGGTGTTGTAAATGCCTGTCAATACAGTAGTTGGGGGGAAATTATGGGTATATTAGCCTAGAAACAAACATCTTAGGATGTCAGACACCTGTCTGATATTCCCACTGCAAACATTTCATGCTCAAAATTGCAACCTGTCTATGTTTGGGGTGGTTCCTTTGGAGAACAAAACAGCAAAGCAAGAATGCAGAACACCTCCTTAGCCTTCTGCCTGTTGGCCCTGGGTCAGACCAGCAGAGAATGCCAAGACGTGGTGCATAGGAAGCCTCTGACTTGCCGTGCTGCTAAGACACCATGGCCTACCCTAGTGAGGAGAGGCCATCTCTCATTAGCAGTGCAGCCACTTCTCAAGGTCCTAGGATCTTGGAGCAGGATCTCAATTGCTTCTGGGCTCTTGCTTCTTCATATGTAAATGAAGGAATGATATGACCTTTAAGGCCCAGTCAGTTCTAATATCCAGAGATTACACCAATTAGCCTCATCTGCCCTGAGGCTATTTCTTACCTATACCTTTAGAATAATGTACTAGAGGTGTGGATCTTGGAGATAATGCCCTAAAGATTTCACTCTGTAGTAATTATCCTAAGAGAAAAGCACAGTGTGTTTCATACTCATAGATTATTTTCAGACTCAAGTCTGAAATATCAGAAGCTGTTCCCTAGAATATTAATAGGTCTTACCCTTAGGAAATACTTGATCAAGCCAAATGAAATAAGCCTTTGTCCTGCAGTACTGCTCAAAGCTTTTTCTGTGCTTGGATGCATTGTGACCCAAGGATCTGAGGGTTCCACAATGCAGTGTTTTTCCAGTTGATTTGAGTGAAGTCTCCCTTTTTTGTGTGGAAAGTCTCTATGCTCTGAGAAACGATGTTTTTGCCTGTTTTCAGTCTATCCACAGACATATTCAACTAAATGATCCTCAGATATAGTTGAGTGTTCCTCTTCCTAAAATCTGCCCTTCTACTTTGCTTTGGCCTCCAGGAGCAGCTTCTGCAGGAGCGCCTGAAGGCATTGGGCTATGAGTTCAGGGTTAGGCAGAACTGTGGGAATGTCAGAATACTAAGAATCTGCAGATCAGGCCCAAATTTACCTGGTATTTTGAGTTCATTCCCCTCTCCCCTTTCTCATGTAAGAAAGTGTCCATGTAGACAAGTACTAGGCTTCTAGTACTAGGCTTATCTTAGCTTCTGAATTATTTCTAGCTTTAAGTTTTTCCTTGTAGGGAAAAAACATGAACTTTGTAATCATACTCATGCTGACCTCAGTTTAAATCTGCCCCTTACTAGATCTAACTCTCAGACTGAGCCATTGTTCTGCATTGTAAAATGGACATGGTAAAATGGAGTTGTATTTTACAGAATTAAATAAGTAAATATTTAGCAAATTACCAGCTAATGAATGTTCACTAACGTTAGCTACTTTAATTCTTTCATTGTCTAGCAGAGAGGTCCTAGATCTAGGAGCGAGTAACCTGGTCTCATTTCATTACTAATTTATTACTAACTATCCCAACATATACGTTGGCCCCAGGATTTAATTTCTCTATAACTCAGCCCTCATGAAATCAAATGAAGATAAAACTACCTTACATGGTGTTTTAAAGTATAAACTGAGATAATAGAGCTGTAGTTAATTTCAAAAGTACCAATTAATGTTACTTATTTTTAGTAGTGGTAAAATTATTATTGACTTTTAGTTTGACAAAGGAACCTTTTTGTTTCCAGTGCGGTATCTGTTGTAATGGGATTGTAATGGGATTGCTGTAATGGGATCTGTTGTAAGAGCATACTATTTTAATAGAATCCCTTAGGACGGATTTAAGAAACAGTACTGAGCCTCTTGTTTTCCATATTACGTAGGAAGGTTTATATAATTTAAACGTTTGTGTACAAGTTCTTTCATCTTCAACTGCACAACTGTAAAAGATTTAGAGTTTTTGAAGATTGTGCATTTAATTTTTAGCTGAATTGTATATAGATCAAATCCATGCATCAGAAAGTCTACAAAAAGAGAATTTATAGAGCTTGGGGAGATGGAGTTAAAAATTTATAAGTCTTTGGGACCCTTAAATGGGAAAGATGTGAAAAATCTGTTTTTGACTTAAAAACTACATTTTAGAACTGTGGGAAACTAATGCTGTAAATTCTTACTTGAGAAATCCTACTACTGATTTCTTCTGTCACATTTAAGATATGTCATTATTAAATCTTTGAATTTCATAACGCAAAGATATGATTGGCATTGAAATCTTGTTCAAGTTATTTTATTTTTATTTATGTATTTTTTTGTCCATGCTGCACAGCTTGAAGGCTCTTAGTTCCCCCGATCAGGGATCTAACCCGGGCACTTGGCAGCGAGAACGTGGAGCCCTAACCTGTGGACCACCAGGGAATTCCCATTGTTCAAGTTATTTTAAAGCATTTTCTTCTGAAATTAATTTCTTTAAAAAAAATTTTTTTTTGAATTTTATTTTATTTTTTTATACAGCGGGTTCTTATTAGTTATCTATTTTATACATATTAGTGTATATATGTCAGTCCCAATCTGAAATTAATTTCTGATGGGAGATTTTGATAGTTTAGTACAAAAAGCTTAGGCCTTTTTTTTAAAAAACTAGATTTTAAAATTTATTGTGAGACATGTATTATGTTTATCTTACATTATGTCAAACTCTTTTTGCCTAAGTTTTTCATTTGTGTATCTGACCTCTTTGAATAGGCTAATGGTTTTGAAGACATTTGCAAAATGCTTTTGGGTAGTAGATAGCTTACCTGTCTTTTCTGATAAACCTCCACTTCCTTACTGGATATTTAGGAGAGAGATCTAGATTACCAGGTATGTCTCTAAAGGCCTTGCTGCTTACTCTGTCTCTTGCAGCCATCTATTCATAATTCACTTTCCAAGTGCCAGTTGTTAGGTGGGCATTTTGTAATTTCCTGTAGGAGTTAAGTGTGTAGACAGAAAAAGTCTTAAAATTGTATTGTTGAGAAAAGATTTCAAAACATGTAAATCATTGGTAACACTGTGTTCCATCTAAGATGTGCTTAAATTGGTGACATTGCCCAAGATCATAGATCAGGTGTTTATTGTAGAGTGTATGAGGCTGTGAATTTCTGTAAGTTCCATTTCTGGGCACAGCACTGTATCAACACCATGGTATGAGAAATCCTTCCTACTTAGCACTCAATCATGAAAGTTGGTTAAACATGAGCCTCCTTTGTTGCAAGGAGGAACATTCTCAGGTTGAGACTTTCAATATAAAATACTAAGGAAAAAAATCTTTAAATATTTTACAAATATATATTTTCTGAGTTAGAAGTATTTAATCATAGCTAGCAATTAATATAATAATTGAGCATCTTTACATGTCAAGGAAAATATGTATCATCCTATTACATACCTGCATCTGGATACCATAATTTATTTAACCTATCCTATTTGTGTTTGCAGTAATAAGATTTCTGGGTCACAGGACATATTCATTGAAAGCTTTCTTAGTTTTTGTTCATCCTGGAATTCTAGGATCCAGTGTATCCCTAGGCATATGTGGTGGTCCATAAGTATATAAATGATGGAGTGAATAATACTAGACTACACTCCAGAATGGTTTTGCTAATTTGTGTTGTTGCTACATGTGTATCTGTTTCCCCTCAACAAGGTATGAAAGTTGACAACTAAGTCCACAGTTACCTTTTTATAAATAAACTGCTCTTAGAGTGAGAATAGAAGCTCCAAATGATCAGAGACTCATAGTGGTGACTGTTTCCAGTGGCTCTGAGAGGGCAGTCATATAGTCCGCTGGTTTTTGAAGAGGCATTAGTCTGATTCATAAGCGCGTATTTGTAATTCAAGATTTTATTAGACCTAAATATTTTTTAATATTTTGAAAGTTTGGCTTAGAGAAACTGTAATATAAAGTTTTCTATTTTGTTTCCCAAGGTGCTTCAATATTTTTACTATTTTTAAATAAACAATTAAACAATGTCATTTTTTAATTTATGATGAGGAATTCTGGCATGGGGCTTTAGGCACTAATTATATATTCATTTTATGCTGATTTGTTGCTTTTGTCTCAGTTTCCAACAGCTTTGAGATGGGGGCTATATTTAAATCAAATCTATGATAAAATATTTTTTATCGAGATCCTTTTTTTTTTTTTTCCCCAACTTCAGTTTATTAGAACACACAGGCCAGGATTTTGGTTAGCTTTCTGTGATTATACTGTTGTCCCCAAAGTGTACGAATTAAACTCAGAATTATGCTTGTGTTGATATTCAACTGTACTAATGAAGAATGATAATTTTTAAGAGAAAAGATATTTAAATTCTGGAACTTTAAAATAGTGACTTTGAATATTTTACGTAGCTTGGCTTTCAGAAGAAAGCGTATTTTAAGCACTGCTTTTCCTTTCAGAGCAAAGTTCAAAGTCATCTTGTTGTTTTATTAACTAGCTAAAATGAACATTTTCTTGCATTTTAAGCTACTGCCAACTCTTTTGCCAAATGGGAATAATATAAATAAATTGTCACAGTTATAGTATTTATTAAGTCTAGTTGATATCAGTACATTTTATTGTATATTTTGTCTTTGGTCAAATACAAAACATGGCTTTTTGCAATTTGGAAAGGCCTCTAGCTTCTAGACTGTATTTATTGAGGCAATAGTTGGGCCATAGGATTTTCATTATTTGAACTTTAAAACATCATATCATTTTCTCAGTTTATAGCACTTTAATCTTATATTGTGAATTAATCAATCTAAATAGTTGAAATAATAATTTGAAAAGGATTTTAAAACATAAATAACCTTTGGACTCTGTTAACCAAAAAAGGGGTCCAAAACTTACTAAAGAACAACGAAGCAAACTTGTAACTCAGTGAAAGCCCTCTTTTCTGCCCTGATGGAGATTAGTATTTGTTGATTTAAAGAGTGAAGGTAGGAGCATTGTAAAATAATATATTCAAGGAATTTGCATAATTTAAAATTATATAAATGCCCATTTATTCATGAGTATTCTGTTGAAGGACCAAGGCATTTTATTTGTATAAGAGCATGCTGATGGGAGTCACGTCATGTTTCTTCCGTAAACTACACCCCAATTGCATCATCGGTGATTTCCAGTTTTCAGTACATTAAAGTGGGGTGAGAAGGATACTTGTAAAGCAATATAAATAGAATCCTTTTAAATTTTAAAGACCTTTCCCTAAACATTGTATTTATTTTTTTTAAGTTTTTGCTTTTGCTTGCTTGCTTGGCTTAATTAATGACATTTACATACATCATGAAATGATCACTATGATAAATCTAGTAACCATCTGTCCCCATACAAAGTTATTAGATTATTATTGACCATATTCCTCATACTGTTTATTATATCCTCGTTGCTTTATTTATTTTATTACTGGAGATTTGTACCTCTTAATCCCCTTCACCTCTTTCTCCTCACCTCCCCTTCCCTCTGGCAACCACGTGTTTGTTTTCTGGATCTATATTTTTGTTTTGTGTAAGTGAGAACATATGGTATCTGTCTTTGCCTGATTTATTTCACTTAGCATAATACCCTCTATATCCATCCATGTTATCACAAATGACAAGATTTCTATTTTTTAATTTTTTTTTTGCTGTACGCGGGCCTCTCACTGCTGTGGCCCCTCCCGTCGCGGAGCACAGGCTCCGGACGTGCAGGCTCAGCGGCCATGGCCCACGGGCCCAGCCGCTCCGCGGCATGTGGGACCCTCCCGGACCGGGGCACGAACCTGCGTCCCCTGCATTGGCAGGCGGACTCCCAACCACTGCACCACCAGGGAAGCCCAGACTTCTTTTTGTTTTTAATGGCTGAGTAATATTCCATTGTGTGTATATATACCACATCTTCTTTATCCATATGTCTATTGATGGACACTTAGGTTATTTCCATTTCTTGGCTATTGTAAATAATGCTGCAGTGAATAGTGGGTGATATCTTTTTGAATCTGTGTCCTTGTGTTCTTCAATTAAGTACCCAGAAGTGAAATTGCTGAATCATATGGCAGTTTTATTTTTAATTTTTTGAGGAATCTCCATACTGCTTTCCATAGTGGCTACACCAATTTACAATTCCATCAACAGTGCACAAGGGTTCCCTTTTCTCCACATCCTCTAACAACACTTATTTGTTGTTTTACTATCATTGTGACAGGTGTGAGATGGTATCTCACTGTGGTTTCGATTTGCATTGCCCTGATGATTAGTAATGTTAAACATCTTTTCATGTGTCTGTTGGCCATTTGTATGCCTTTTCTTGGGGGAAAAAAAAAAGTCTATCCAGGTCCTCTGCCCATTTTTTAATCAGGTTATTTGTTATTTTTGATATTGAGTTGTGTGAGTTTTTTTGTATATTTTGGATATTAACCTGTTATTGGATATATCATTTGCAACTATTGTCTCTTATTCAGTAGGGGACCTTTTTGTTTTGTTTCTAGTTTCCTTCACTGTACAAAAGCTTTTTAGTTTTATGTAGTTCCATTTGTTTGTTTTTGCTTCAGTTTTCCTCTCCTGAGGAAACAGATCCAAAAAAATATTTCTAAGACGGATGTCAAAGAGCACACTGCCTATGTTTTCTTCTAGGAATTTTATGGTTTCACATCTTGCATTTAAGTCTTTTATACATTTTAAGTTTCTTTTTGTATATGGTGTGAGAAAGTAGTCCAGTTTTATTCTTTTGCATATAGCTGTCCAGTTTTCCCAACACCATTTATTGAGAAGGCTGTCTTTTCCGTGTTGTATATTCTTGCCTCCTTTGACATAGATTAACTTGCCATATAAGTGGGGGTTTATTTCTAGGCTCTCTATTCTGTCCCATTGATTTATGTGTCTTTTTGTGCCAATACCATGCTATTTTTGATTACTGTAGTTCTGTAGTATAATTTGAAATTAGGGAGCGTGACACTTCCAGCTTTGTTCTTTTCTCTCAAGATTGCTTTGGCTTTTTGGGGTCTTTTGTGTTTCCATACAAATTTTAGAATTATTTGTTCTCATTCTGTGAAAAACGCCATTGATATTTTGATAAGGATTGCATTGAATCTGTAGATTGCCTTAGGTAATATCATTTTAACAATGTTAATTTTTCCAATTCATAAACACATTAGTTTGGGTTGTCTTCAACTTCCTTTTATCAGTCTCTTATAGTTTTAGAGTACAAGTCTTTTACCTCCTTAGATTCTTTCCTAGGTATATTATTCTTCTAGATGCTGTTGTAAATAGGACTGTTTTCTTTATTTCTCTTGCTGATAGTTTGTTATTTCTATACACTAATAAACTATCTGAACTCCTGTATATTAATTCTGTATTCTGTAACTTTACCAAATTCATTTATTAGTTCTAACAGTTTTTTGGTGGCATCTTTAGGACTTTCTATATATAGTATCATGTCATCTGCAAACAGTGACAGTTTACTTCTTCCTTTCCATTTTGAATTCCTTTTATTTCTTTTTCTTGTCTGGGGATTGCCATGGCTAGGATTGCTAATATTATGTTGAATAAAAGTGATGAGAGTGGTCATCCTTGTCTTGTTCCTGATCTTAGAGGAAATGCTTTCAGCTTTTCACTGTTGTGTATAATGTTGGCTGTGGATTTGTCACATACGGCTTTTATTATGTTGAGGAATATTCCCGCTATATCCACCTTGCTGAGAGTTTTTTTTTAATCATAAATGGATATTGAATTTTTCCAAAGCTTTTTCTTCATCTACTGAGATGATCATATGATTTTTATTTTTTAATTTGTTAATGTTGTATATCGTATTGATGGATTTGTGGATACTGAACCATCCTTGCATACCTGACATAATTTCTGCTTGCTCATGGTGCATGATCCTTTTAGAGTATTGTTCAATTCAGTTTGCTAATATTTCGTTGAGGATTTTTGCATCTATATTCATCAGGGATATTGGCATGTGATTTTCTTTGTTTTTTGTGCTCTCTTTGTCTGGTTTTGGTATTGGTGTGATGCTGGCCTTTTAAAATTAGTTCAAAAGCATTTCTTCCTCTTCAATTTTTTGGATTAGTTTGAAAGGGTTAGGCATTAACTCTTCTCTAAATGTTTGATACAATTCACATATGAAGCTGTCTAGTCCTGGACTTTTATTTGTTGGGAGTTTTTTTATTACTAATTCAATTTCATTACTGGTAATCAGTCTGTTATCTTTTCTATTTCTTCCTGGTTCATCTTGAGAGATTGTACATTTCCAGGAATTTATCAATTTCTTCTAGGTTGTCCATTTTATTGGTATATAACTGCTTATCATAATTTCTTATGATCCACTGTATTTCTGTGGTGTCAGCTTTAACTTCTCCTCTCTCATTTCTGATTTTATTTATTGAGCCTTACCTCTTTTTTTCTTGGTGAGCCTTGCTAAAGGCTTATCAATTTTGTTTATCTTTTTTAAAAAGCAGCTCTTAGTTTCATTAATCTTTTCTAATGTTTTTCAGTCCCTATTTCATTTATTTCCATCTGATATTTATAATTTTCTTTCTACTAACATTGAGTTTTGTTTGTTCTTTTTCTAGTTCCTTTTGTTGTAGGGTTAGATTGTTTATTTGAGTTTTTTGTTTGTTTCTTAAGGTAGGCTTTTATTGCTATAAAATTTTCTTTTAAAACTGCTTTTGCTGCATCCCATAGATTTTGGATTTTTGTGTTTACATTTTCTTTTGTCTAAAGGTATTTTTAAAATTCCCTCTTTTATTTATTCAGTGACCCAGTGGTCGTTTAGTAGCATGTTATTTAGACTCCAGTTGTTTGTGGGTTTTGTAATTTTTTTCTTGTTGTTGATTTCTAGTCTCATACCATTATGGTTGTAAAAGATGTTTGATTCTCCTAAACTTTTAAATCATTTCATACCTAATTAAAATCATTTTTAATGAGTTACTTTTATCAAATATATGTGAAGCATTTAGTGTAGTTTTATAAAAATAATTCTTTTTCACTTTCACATTTAATTTAGTTAAATTGCACAATTTAAAATTTTAAATTTAGTAGAATTTAGTTAAATTGCACAATCAGAATAACAAATATGATTGGCAAAGTAGATTTGAGGGCAAACACACAAGATAATGAATTTTTTAAATTTAATGTTTATTGTGGAAGGTTTTAAACACACATAAATATAGAAAGAATCATATAATGAATTCTTGTGTACCCATCACCTGAATTCAGCAATTACCAACATTTTGCCATTCTTATTTCATTGACTGATCCCCTCAACTACTTTTTCCTGGAGTATTTTAAATTAAATTCTGGACAAATTACCATTTGGAAACACTTCAGTTATCTCTAACAGATGAAGATTTTTTAAATGCACACATACAATACTATTATTACAACTAACGAACATAATGATAATTCCTTGAAGCCTCTTTTCAGCTCATTTATTTGAATTAGGATCCAAACTAGGTTACATGTTGCATTTGGTCTCTTTTAATGAATACTACTACTCTTCTTTTGCCTGTCAGTCATTTGTTGTGGAACATGAATTGTTTGTCCTGCAAAATTTCTTTCATACTGGATTTAGCTGATTGTCTTCTTATGATGCCATTCAATATGTTTTGCTACCTGCCCACCCCCATATATTGTCTATAAATTGATAGATAAATGAGAGTCTTGATTAAATTTAGGTTCCTGGTTTGGGGACAATATACTGCATAGGTAGTGCTGGAGTGCTGAATAGCTCTTATTATATTAAATCAGGAGGCACATATTAGCTAGAGATAATGGAAATTTTAAATTAAGTTATAATAGCTAAGATATGTATCATCTAATTTGTGCAAGGCACTGTTCTAAACACTTTATATATATCATTTCTTTTAATCCTTACAAAAGCCTTTTGAAGTAGATGTTCTTATTACACCCACTGTATGGATAAGGAAAGTGAGGCACAGGGAGGCTAAATAACTTGCTGAGGTTCCCAAGCCTGGATTTGGTCTGGTCTCTGGAACTGAGACTACTGAGTCTGTGCTCCAGAGCACCCATTCTGCCTCTTGAAGGCAGTGACATTTCTAAATTACACTAAAAATAGTTAGGTGTGTACCAGACCCCTCCAGTAAACATACTGTCTTAATTCTATAAGCAAATGAATGTTAAAGGGTATATATTTTAAATAAAAAGTACTTTTGAGCTATGTTGTTTACCACATCAACCTTCTTTGAAAATAATACCTTATAAAACCCATATTTATTTTCTTACTGTGATATTTACTCTTACATTGACAAATTGTGATATTTTCCTTTTCCTGTAGTGGAACTTATAGAAAGTAAACTTACTTCCCTTAGGTAAATAGGTAAACATTTCTTTTGCAACATCAAGAAATATAAAGTGAGTTCCTTGAAATTCATGGCAGTTTGTAATTTTCAATATCCATAGCATTTACGAAAGAAATTATTTCAGTTTTTGTTGCTTCTTTTGCTTACATAACGATGCGTATTCTAGTGTTTCTCAATCAGTTTGGCTTAACTATTGTAGGAGATACGTTTACTGAGGGAAATTCAACAAAATCCACTTTATGTTGTTTCCTTTGCACATTCTTATCCTATTTATATTTTAAAGTCTGCCTATCTTCATGTACATTTTTTTCCCCTTTAAGTCCCTCTATATTTTAATACATGCTCTTCATCCTTTTTATTAGACAGATTTTACATAGATATTTCTCTTTATAACTGCAAGTAATTCATTCCTTGTGCCTAAAAATAATGTTCTGCTTTGTTGACATATGCTTATTAAAAGTGGTACATTTGCTATTTTTATTCAGAATTCCAAGTATATACAAGAGCATGACTTGTCTTATCAGTGTGTACCAATCCTTGACACATTCATTCAACAAACCTGTCTCGAGCATCTCATCAAGGATGAGTAAAACATAGGCCCCATGTCAGGTCAGACTCGAAGTCAGGTCAGGGTGATGACATATACTTCATACAGTGGTCACAACAGAGGGAGGAAAAACTAGGAGTCAAGAGCAACTGTCAGTCTGAGAAGAGTCCACTGCTGGAGTCTGACCAAACATAGAATGTAACTGAGTAAAGTGGGTCAAATGTAATCATTGGGGAATAGTGGGGACTGTAACAACTGAAGAATGCATGTCTGATCTAAGGACACTCATATTCACAGGTTTGTTTAAAACACTGACTCAGCCACACAGACTATGGCTAGGATGCCTATTTGTGATTCTGGTAAGGTCTTAAGTACATGAAAAATTTAGTGTTTTGAGAAACTATCTATGTAATAATTCTGTTTAGTGGGCCAAGTCAGATAGACTTATGTAGAATTTTGGGGCCAGAAGTCAATATCTAGGGTTTCAAGCTACAATGAAAGAAATAAATGGGGGACAAAATTTGAACAGAAGAAATGTGCCAAAATCATCTTGGTCCATAAAACAGGGGCATAGAGGTTCTCAGTGAAGGGTATAGCAGTAGGTTGGTACAAGTCTGGCATTCTGCTGGATTACCATTAAGCAGACCAAGCACATGCCTAGTGTATCACCCCCAGAAGGACAGCATCAACAATCTGAGAAAAAAAGATTAAAATTAGACTTTGGTCTTTCGTTCATGAATTTTGCAGTTTAGTGGAGTTTTAAATTATTATTATGAAATTAGAGATGGAAGAGAAACCATAGTTTTTTCCAGGACTCATGGCCTCTACATGCCTTAATCTGGCCTGGATAAGCCAATAAAATTGAAGATTCCAAGCATAGCGGAATTAGGTGTTTGGCTGAAGACCAGACTCAGGGTGACTGGGCATGGATGTTGGAAGGTAGGCTCAGTAACAAATGTGGCTGTACCCAGTTTGTATGAATATACAACCTGCTGGCCATTAAAACTTTTTTCAACCCCAAATAATTCTGAATGTCTCTTTATAATTAATGTTTGACATTGGTTGTACTAGCTATTAAGAGAGATTTCCAAACTCATAGATTTGGGCTCTGTATTAATTTTTGCAATAAACATGCATTTATTCTCAGACATTGATTCTAATCAGTGTTTAAAGTTTACTTCGAAAAGAATTAGGTTGAATGTCTTAAAAGTTATATGGTGTAATTGAATAATATAAAAGTATAAAATAACTTTTAAAGGCTTTCATACAGTAAATGCAATTATTTCTCAGTGGTTTCCATTTTTAAATATTAATCTTTTGAAAAATAATATAATGGTTATATAATTCTTACTATATTTTTACATATTATATTTTGAAATCAAGGTATAATATCTTTTCCTCTCATTGAATATCAGACTTTGGTCATGTGAGGTTTATAGTAATATGCCCAATGCTATTAATATCTTCATTATTTTTATATGATATATCAAAAAGATATTTCAGATCTAATAGATATCCTCAAATATAGAAACCTATACTGTGCTTGGCGATGTTAATATGGCTGTTCACGAACTTTTGCATGTCCTGAACCTTAACTAAATCCTTTAAGAGATGTGTGACTCTTTCCTTGATCCTCTTTGGGGGCTTTGTTTACAAAGAGTTCTTTAAGTACCTAATGTTTGGTTGCTTAACACAAATCATCTTGATCATAGGTGAATCATTTTATGTGAGACAAAAATAAAATTTACAATGGAGTGAAAAAAGATAAACTGTCAGGTTAAATTTTCTTTGATCTGTTTTGTTCTTTGTTTACTTACGATTGGAGAAAAACACTGACCTTGTCTCTTCAGCAGTACTAAGCATCTTTATGTTCATTTGCAACTTCCATGGTTTTCAGCATGTTTTGGTGACGTCTTTTATTTTATGTGCAGTATATGTAGCTATGAAAATCAGCAGACTGTGTGTTACTTAAAATTGGGCAATTCACTTAGATAATTGGTAACACTAAAAGAAAGGCAGTTCCATTATTTTTTTTGCCAGATTGAGGAAAACTCTGCTGAGAGGTCCATGGTATCCAGCTTTTACTATATGCTGACTAGTGCCAGAATCCTAACCCAGCTTAAGGCAACACATTTTAAAAAATGCTCTTGGTGGTTGGATAAGCAGTCTACCTTTTAAGGCACAAAATTATATAATGTCTTTCACCAAATATTCAGTTAGGGTAGGAACCTTAAATGAAAAGCTTGATGCTTATCAAGGAGATCATAGTTTTGGGGCTGATTTTATATTGGTTTTTAACTTTTAGTTCAACTCATGAGAGATAACGTGGAAGACAACATATAACGTTGAAGGCTAAGAACCGTCTGAGATCCCTTTCCTGAAGTTATCTGGTTATTGTTGGATAGTCAGGTGCTTGGAATAAAGATGATAGACGAGATAGAATTAGATATCCCTTGAAGATATCCCAAAGAACAAGCAGATGGAATGTTGCATCTGGGCCAGAAGGCTATTGCAAAGAGTCTGCAGCGAGCATTGTCTGTTTAATGAATAAATTATATCATGTATGTGTACTTTTATATCATGTGCATTAAAAAAATTCTGGAAATATACAAATAAATTTTAAAATATTGATCAGTTTCTAGCTATCTTTTATTATTGTGTATTTTCTTAAAAGATAAAAAGAGTAGGGGCTTCCCTGGTGGCGCAGTGTTTGAGAGTCCGCCTGCCGATGCAGGGGACACGGGGCATGCCCCGGTCCGGGAAGATCCCCCACATGCCGCGCAGCGGCTGGGCCCGTGAGCCATGGCCGCTGAGCCTGCGCGTCCGGAGCCTGTGCTCCACAACGGGAGAGGCCACGACAGTGAGAGGCCCGCGTACCGCAAAAAAAAAAAAAAAACTAAGCTATGGTAAAGTAAAACAAAGTAACAAAACATATACAATGGTAGTTGCCTTTGTGGGTGGGTATGGGCATTGACTGGAAGGCGGGGCATGAGGGAACTTGGTGGGGTGCTAGGAATAGTCTAGATCTGATAGGGGTTCAAGGTAGACAGGTATATGCACTTGTCAAACCTGATTGCATTTGAGATTTGTGTATTTCACAGCAGGTAAAACTTTTTTTTTTAAGAGAACCATTATAAACATTGAACTTTAATGATGTGTATGATAAAGTATTTATGGGTGAAATGTACTGATGTCTGCACTTAACTTTAAAATGCATTAAAAAGTAAGAATGGATAGATAGATACCTGGGTGGATAGAGAAATAGATGGGATACATCTGAGATAAAGCAGATGTAGAAAAATGTTAATTATGGAATCTAGATGGTGAATAATGGCTTTGAGTGAACAATTCCTTTAAATTTCGGTATGCTTCAAATTTTCGATAATAAATTGTGCAAAAATGAGTGTTTATTCTAAAAAAGTTTAGAAGACATACCTTTTTGGAATTTATTCTAATTCAGGCTGAAGATTTGGTAGGATTCTTTAAGGTTTTCTTTTTTTCTCCCTTTCACAACTTAAAATTTTGTCTTATCTGATTATGTCATCTTAATTGCAATTAGTTTGTTACCTTTATTATTTTTTAAATAAGTTTATTCATTTTATTTATTTATTTTTGGCTGAGTTAGGTCTTCTCTGCTGCACGCGGGCTTTCTCTAGTTGCGGTGAGCGGGCTTCTCATTGCGGTGGCTTCTCTTGTTGCGGAGCACAGGCTCTAGGCACACGGGCTTGAGTAGTTGTGGCATGCAGGCTCAGTAGTTGTGGCTCACGGGCTCTAGAGCGCAGGCTCAGTAGTTGTGGTGCACAGGCTTAGTTGCTACGTGGCATGTGGGATCTTCCCTGACCAGGGATTAAACCCGTATCCCCTGCATTGGCAGGCGGATTCTCAACCCCTGCGCCACCAGGGAAGCCCCAGTTTGTTACCTTCATAAGTCATATTTCTTGGTGCCACATGTGTAATCCAGTGATTCGTTTAATGCCATTTATTAGGCACTATATTCATTTCCTGTGGCTACTGTAACAAACTACTACAAATTTGGTTGCTTGAAAGCAAAAATATTTATTCTCTCACAGTTGTGGAGGTCAGACATCCAAAATCAGTTTCACTGGGCCAAAATCAAGGTGTCAGTCACCCTCTGGAGGGAAGAATTCATTCCTTTTCTTTCTGGCTTCTGGTGGCTACCAACATTCCTTGGCTCATGGTCATATCACTCCAGTCTGCTTCTGGGGTAATATTACTCTCTCCTCTCTTGTCTATGTCAAATCTCCCTCTGCCTCTTTCTTGTAAGTATACCTGTGATTGTATTTAGGGCCCACTTAGATAATCTAGAATAATCTCCCCATCTCAAATCTTTAATTTAATCACACCTGCAAAGACCCTTTTTCCATAAAAAAGTATAAAGTATATATAAAGTAACACTTAAAGGTTGCATGGATTAGGACCTGATGTCTTTGGGGGCCATTATTCAGCCTACCACAGGCATTTTTTTATGTGCCAAGTTCTGTGCTAGGGCCTAAATAATAATAATTAAAATTTAATTGCTTCCTGTGTGCTAGGTGCTGTCCTATGTGCTTTACATTCATTTTTTTACTAAGGAAAAAAATCGATTTAACATGAACTTATTGGAGCTTACATTTCTTTCTTGCATATGTCAACTATTAAAGTCCCACATTGCTAGTTTTCTAAGAAATGTACTTGAAAATTCTATTCGATCCTAAATAACCCTGTCTTATTTGTGTGGAAGATGTTTAAATTGACAAGATTGTGAATTCCCTTTGGGAAGAGACTTGTCTTTTCCATCTTTGTATCCATTAGTTAGGGGCAGAGTAAGGGTTAGTAAATGTTTGTTGAATAACTAAAAGCACCTTTGCAAACATTGTGAAATGTAACATTTGCAAAATCCTTGGAGATAGGTATTGTAATTTCCAGAATTTTACAGAAAAGACTTAGAGAAGTTCAATTACATTCCGAACCCCAGGACTGTGTCTTACACATACACACATACAAAACTTTGACAATGTGAGCATTGGAAGCATATTTCTACGGTCCATGACTGATTGATTTTGTACAAGAAACATTAAATTTCAGTAAAATTTTGATATAGCTAAATATCATCTCTGTTTTATTATTGCATTATATTATTAATCATGTGCAATATACTTTTAAATTTTCAGCTTTTTGAGAGGCCATTTTCATGTGAATTAAGTCCACAGTGGTATTAAGAAATGGGAGGAAATTTTCCAAATGATTCCGAATATTTTAACAGTTTTTTGAAACTTCAGCCTTTCCCCAGAGATATGTCAAGCCTATCTAGTCTTTTTGTAACTTCTTTTGATCAGATTTTTTTAACTCACTGATATTATGAATCTTATAAATAATCATACTTCCCTCTTTACTTTGGTTCCTTGAAAGTTTATTCCAAAATCTTATTCCATTTGTAGAAGCTTTTCAGGATGAATCATATCAATCCCTTCAGGGTGAGTATATCCCTAACTTTATTATTTACTATCCATATTTTCTACCTTCTTTGCCCCTCTCAAACATTTCTTTTGTAGTTTTGTATGCATTTCTAGGGAAATAAGGCTGGATATAAGTAAACAGATGAAATGAATTTAGGCTCCTTAGTAATTATGAAATATATGAATGTATTATTGTATATGTTACATATAAAATGTTATTTTATATAGATATCGTTATGTTCTGTATATATTGTTTTTCTTCTTTTTCCTCTTTACAGCCACTATTTCAACTGATGTGTCCCTGAGTATATATCATGGTCACTGACTTGCTTATACTATTACCCTTTATATTTTCTTTCACCTTTTTCAAAGTATGATGTGGCATTGGATTGCCATTAATTTTCCCAAAGCCCCAAATTTTACCCAATGGCCAAAGAGTGTCCTGTGTCTGATGAGCATGCACTTACCTTTCAATAACGGATCACAAAAAGGAAATTGTTCTCTTAATTTTTTTATAAAATTCTATCATTACCAGGGCAGCACTCATGGTACCCCCCAGTAACCAACCATAGGAACACACAACTGACTCCAAGCACATTTACCTGATGTCCCTTTCAAACACCTGGCATTGCTCTTGCCTCTTTATTCCACTAACAACCTTAGAAAACAATCAATTGCCCCTCTCCTCACCTCAATCTTCTTCCTCAGAATATCAGAATGTATTTCTTTATTTACTTGGGTACATGAGAGAAGTGTTTTGTGTGTAGAGCAGAAATATTAATACTGTTACTCCATTTTGCTACATGGTTTGTTGATTATGCAGACAGAACAGTAACTATAATAATCAACAACTAATCAACAGCGGAGCATTTAGAAACATGCCTCTCACTGTTGCGGCCTCTCCCGTCGCGGAGCACAGGCTCCGAACGCGCAGGGTCAGCGGCCATGGCTCACGGGCCCAGCCGCTTCGCAGCATGTGGGATCTTCCTGGACCGGGGCACGAACCCGCATCCCCTGCATCAGCAGGCGGACTCTCAACCACTGCGCCACCAGGGAAGCCCTGATTTACCTTTTAAAAATAACATAAAACAGGACTGGGGTTGGGAGTGTTGCTTGTTCCTGCTGGCTGTCAGACATGATGTTGCCTGTAAGGTACCCGCTGTCTGAAACAAATTGTGAAATGTGCTGTCTTCTTTCTCCATGCTTACTTACTGTCTTGCTTTTGCAACTTTCTGCAAGGAGAAAATGGGTAATGCTTCCCCCCTATGGTTTCTATCAGTCTTAGCACTGGTTTCATTAGCTTTCCACCACTTTCTCCAAGAACAAAGAGATGTGTTTTCCCTTCATAGGGAATAGACTGAGGACTAATTCAAGCAAAGCAACCTGAATTTTAGTGATCATGGCATTTCAGGGGCTAGGCTGCTAAAATTCCTTTACTATGTGCATTTACAACAATTAGATATTTTTTGATTGAGATAATTTGTTGATTTACAACAATTAGTTATTTGTTGATTGGGAAGGGAAAAGTGTTAAGAATTGTATTTATAAGTGTATTTATATACATGTGGACATCTATACTACATAGCACTTTGAATATAAATTAAATTGCTGATAATCAGTTCTTGTCATTGATGGATAAATTAAAGTGTTAAGAAAGAATCCTCTAGAAGTATATTTTACAGGCAAATGGACTTTATAGTGTCAAGTATCATTGAACTGGCCAGGTGAAGCTAAGTAAGGTTCAATAGCCTTTCTCTGGAATTTTAAAATCTCATTCTATTGCACTTACTTGAATATTATTTAAGAAGGAAATGGGGAGGCCTTTGTTTCTCCATCCTTCAGATAAATAAAAATTAACTGAAATCAG
Organism: Delphinus delphis; assembly: GCF_949987515.2. NCBI lineage: Eukaryota > Metazoa > Chordata > Mammalia > Artiodactyla > Delphinidae > Delphinus > Delphinus delphis. The sequence continues at coordinate 85,364,427 of NC_082685.1, forward strand.
TTGTCATTCTTCCTTTGGGATTAAAAATGTAAACTGCATACTTTTCATAAGAGGATTCTTGGTTAATGTCCCTTATTGTAGTTTGTAGAAATATATGAATTGTTTCTTTCGTTTTTATTTTTAAAGAACTGTAAATGTTATTTCTTTTTACTAAGTGAGAAAGTTATCTTTCCGTGTAAGCATAATGTACCAAAACAACTAAAGGTGACCCGCTGCCTCTCTTACCTGTAAATGTTAGAGCAAAGATTATTTCACCCCTGACATGACATTAATATGTAATGATATGGAAGAAAATAGGAATAAGGTAATGGGAGTCCCGGAGCTTTGGAAGTAGGTTTTATGAATTCAGCAGTGATGACCCTTAAGCCTCAAAGCGTTCAGAGTTCAATCTAGCTAAGCATCAATAAGGTCAAGTTTATGTAGTGTCCTTGTCTTCTTCAGTGCCATGTGATCTTTCTCCTTTGGTCTTTCTGAATGAATATGTGGATAACTTTATTCCTACTGCCTATACTTTTCCCACTCCCTAACCTAGAACTCCTTCCTCATACTTTCTTTTTCAGAAACTAATAAGAAGCCTTCACCATTTTCTTCTCTCAATTACATGATTAATTAGTTTTTTATAATTGTACTTAAAATCACCTGTAAAAATTCTTTTATTGGCTTTTGATTGGGCCAGAAATTTGCTAAGCTTAAGAATTAGTGACAAAGTGCAGGCTTCCTGAATATGAATGCTTGAAGCATGTGGGAAACATTTGGAACGGAGAATGTTGACCTGCTTTCTTTGTGTCCTACTACAGCTATCTAATTATAAGCTTTCAAAGATATCAAATTAGGTGCCCTCTTCATTGCATTTTACAAATATAGTTTTTTCATATTGCTAAAACCATTCTCAAACAAAATTTTGAGTGGTACATTGGGATGTTGGGAATCATTGTTAGCTAAAGTGAAACCATTCTTTTGACTTTTATAATTGTCTTTACTGCTGTGTTTTATAGTCTTCTGAGAATTTGGCTTATCCAAAAAGAGATTCTGTGCCTTCCCAAGTGAGAAGGAAACCTTTTGTCAGCATCTTGTCTGAGTTAACTCCTTGGCTACACAGGTCATGGGAGGTCTCCGTTGAACATCAGTCTTTGGCTCTATCACAAAACTGGTATTGAAGCACAGGCCAGCTCCCCCAGTACAGAGGTTAAAGAGGTAATTAGTCACTACAAAGCCGACTTGTGGCGTCTTCGGGTAAGGAAGTACTTAACTCTTTCCTGAATAATGCCTGAAATCTCATCTTCAGTATATTTTTATAGTCCACTAAAATAATTTTCTCTTGTCCATTTTAAATTAAAGGTGAGCTTAAAATATATGATGTCTGTTGAATTGAGACTTTCTCATCAATACTTAAAGCAGTAAGTGTAATGGGGGTGGAGATGGGCAGGGAGATTATCATCAATTGTATGTTTAATATTCCATCTAAATTTCATGTTAGCTGTTTGGAAGCCTAACAAGTCTCTGAAATATTTCTAGCTTTACCATTAAAGTTCTTATTTATTATTGTAGGATGGGGTAGGAGTTGGAACTTGCCAGAATTTTGCCTGCTTGTTTTTCAGAAAAGGAATGGCCTCTGATGGATCACAATTCACTGAACTGGACCATAGTTTTATATGTTTTTATATTCCTGTTTTTTTTTTTTTTCAGAGCCTGGGCTTTTGCTTCCAGACGGTAAATTTTTGTTACATGTAGGATAATAAAATCTTCTCTTCCACCCTCTATCTTAAAATATGCCAGAATGCCATAAAGATAGCACCAGTCTTAACTGTATCAACATTGTGCAATGCCTGGATTCCCCCAGAGATATTGGCTATAAATTGATGGAACCCCAAAAACCTTTAAGGATGGAAGAGATTTCTTAACTTTTCCTATTTCAAAATAACTACATTTTTTTTTCCATTGAAGAATGACTAAACTGCTGAATTAGGAAGTCTTACCTTTAAATTTTCCCCTTCCCTTTCTTTCTAGCATTTCCTTCAGTCCTGAAACATGACTCTTTTCAGTTGATTTTCAGTAGATATAGAGACAGTGATATGCTTTTTCTGCTGCTGGGTATGAACATTAATATCAGCCATAGCAGCAAAAATAAATAGTAGTTGATCTATCAAGGTTATAAGTATTATGGGTATCATTTTATAATAATGTGGCTTTCTGATTAGATCTTTTAACTTTTCTAACACATAATTTGCACTTAATAAAACCTTGTTGAAATAAATAAATCAGAAATAGCTTAGAATCTTTTTTTCTGCTTCTTACATACTCGGAGGCACGCTTAGAAAAAGTTAGCTCAAGTTATTATATAATGGTTTAGTGTAGCTGTGGTAAAAGGATGGATCAATGGCTAAAATTAAAAACAAGACTTTTGGATAAATGTATCTGAAATATTAAAGCCAGAACCAAGTTTATCCAAATGTGTTAGTTTGGTTTCCTCTCCCCTGCCCCCTTGCTTTGGAAAAACATTTAACCATTTTGTTTCTTAGTAACTTAAGGAAAATGTGCATTTAAAAAAATACTGCAGGCTTTATTCTATTTGAAAAACATTTTTAAAGTTCTCTAAGAAACATTCAAATTACATTAAACATGTTTTTCTATATAAATAAAGGAATAAAATATTCCCGTAAGAGCTGGTTTGTGATGGTCACTCCTAAATATGTTAGAAAATATTATTTTACTGTTGTATTACTCCTTTTTCAGTGCTGACTCCTACTTACTCTCCAGTTAGGAAACCTACCTAATGCTAGAGACTGTCAGGGAAAGGTGGTCCAAACAGAATCAGCAGATGACAACATCTGCTCTACCTCTTCCAAAGGTGTAACACCTCTGTTGGCAGAGATGTAAACCCATAGAATTTACGTTTCAATAACATCTCAGGCCATTTATTGTGGTACATCTTATTAAAAACAAACAAACCAAACACTCTACTCATTGTGTAATCTTTCACTATCTCTGTGTGACAAAATGGGCATCAGTTTTCCACTGTTTAAGTAGCAGCTACCTAAATTAATCTTGGATTCACTAATCAGATTTTGGCTTTCCAGAGAATAACATTTGGTAAGTGAGAACTTAATGAATATCCCAAGAGAATTGTAACTGGTGGAGCTGGTGACATTTTGCATGTCACTCCTAGTCTTTGCCCCTGAGACATATTGTGTTTTGAGTGAACACTTTAGCATTTTAATTGCAAGTCATCCTTTTAAAAAAATCTCTCTTGCAGTGAACATCTCTTTTATGAGATTATCTTTAGATGTTTGCATGAAAAATTGACTTAAGCATACATTTGATACTGTGCTGTTAAAGGGATGGAATAGAAGAACGTTTACAAGAAAGTATACCATGAAATACAAAGGGTGCTCAACGTATCAATATGATGCCATGTATCACTTTCTCAAAATAGGCTTTCATTTGTCATTATGTACATTTCTTTAAGTTAAAGATAAAAATAACCACTGAATGCTATGTAATGTTAAGGTGTCGTGTTACTAAAAAAAGTACCTATGAATGGAATGTTGATAAATGAAATTATATTCACATATAACAGGAAAGGTACTGTTAGTAAATTCTTGAATTGATTCATCTTGTAAATGTTTAACTGTAAATTTATCTTTTTTTAACATAGAAATCTGTTATATAGTGCACATTCTGAAAGCAGGGTATACCTATAAATCATGTCCATTCATTTGCTGCACTGGGATTAGACTATACGTCAGTAAAACTCGATTTGGGGCTTTAGAAAAATCAATCAAATATCAATATTCTTTGTGTAAGATGCCAAATTGTGTTTTGGTGACCTCTGCTATCATTTAAATGACCCGTATATGAGTTAGTCAGGATGAGCTTTTGTAGCACAGAATTGGACCAAGTTTGCTCCCTTGTTTCTCTCTTTAGATCTTGTAAATCCTTTTTATTCCTTTTCGTGTGTGTGTGTGTGTGTGTGTGTGTGTGTGTGTGTATGTGTGTGTGTGTGTGTGTGTGTTGCAGGCTCTTCTGCTTTTACCCACTTACAATCTATATAACACAGAGTGGCTTGTTGGTTTGTCTAGTTTCAGGAAACGATGAAAATTAAGTTCTATTTCTAAAACCCCCAAATAGATCACTTTTATGATGTGTTTGTATTTAAGGAGTTTTAACGTTTGATCTACGTGTTTATTCGACTTTAAACGTACTTAGCTCCCCGTTGCACTTATTTGCCAATTACTTCATAGCACTGTTCATACTTTTTGTTTTAAATCTGTGGGGTTGTTTTTGTCTTGTTGCATTTTTTCTTCTGCTTGAAGATATATCTATTATTCAAATATAAAAGTGACTTAGGAAAGAACATCCTAAAGTTTATTTAGAAATTCACCAAGCCACATACTAATGCATCTCTAATGGGGACATTTCTTTTCACACCTCTAAGGTGATTGAGCCTGTCCTTTAAAGTGAGATTTGCAAACCAGTGTCTGGCAGCTCCAATTAGCTTCATTTGGATTTGAAACACATCACAAACAGTAACAAGGTCTCCTAGGACACTCCTCTTTGCAAGCAATGTAGTCATATTTCCTCATTAGTTCTTTTCAATTGTCACTAATGCCATGTTCCAGCTTTTGAGTTGGAGACAAAAAACATAAAAATTTGGTATGTATGTAGAATGGCCATTGTTTTCTATAATTCAAGGCTCTTTTGAATTCCTTTGATAGTTTTGAAGCTTACACAGCTTAATTCATTAACCTTTACCCTTCACATAAATCAGGTTACCAGGAATCTATTGCTAGGGAGACAGATTTTTCCCTCCACTGAAACTAAGTAATGCCTTCTCTTTTTTTAAAAAAAACAAACCCTATATTGATCACAAAAGTACCTTTTTACTGTTTTTCATATTTCATCAAATGTTTTAGGTGCATTTTAGAACGTTATCAAAAGCAAGTGAGCATAAAACCACATTATTATAAAAAATAATTCTGGACGCTTTGGACACTTTGGAGCAGGTTTTCTGGCCCTTTTCACTGTTCTAACGGAGTTTATACATATATGTACTCAACAGCTGTTACTCAGGAATTTACAGTGGTTGCAATTTTTTAATTCTCTTCAGAACCCTGCCAAAACATAAAAGCAAGAAAATAATCTGAGGGGAGGCAATTCAGAATGAACTAAAATATATTTAAATGAACCTAGGACATTTCATTTGGATAAATTTTTCATATAGGCCCTCATTTTTATAAAGAATGATGATGTGGGACTTCGAAGAAGATAGGGGTTGTTCTGTGGTTTCATGCAGGTGAAAATAGAATGTATGTCTTCTGATTCTTTATTCACTCTTGTTAAAACATGTCTCCTCTTGTTTCTCAGAACTCAGAAAGGTGGTTTAGTAGGCTTGTGTTTGATGTTCATGGGCTACTTTAACAATATTTGATATTCTTCTGCATTTTTCCACTATGCCATATTCCTATATTATGAATTTGTTCTTAATAATCTTACAGATTATTACTTTCCCTAAGGATATTGTTCTTTTCCCAAGTTTCGTAATTCCTTAGGTTGTCATGCATGAAATAGAAAATCTTCGAATGCACTGACCCATGGAAAATGTTGGTCATATGGTATTCTGAGGTTTATCCTTAGGGATGGTGGGGACGGGTAGGGGGATAATGGGAAAATTTTGAATTCTGGATTCTGAGTTTAGGAATTCATGGCTTACCCTAGGGACAAAACTATAATTAATCACTGAGATTAATGCATATTCTCCTATTTGATATCTGTGAATAGGAGAGGGGATGGAGAAGCAAAGGTTTTAAATGTGGTCTTTGGTTCTTTCACTCTCCTCACAGACCATGACTTTGCAAACATTCCTCCCATTTTTGGGTATCATTTTTAATACCCCTTAAAAATTTACATGAATACCTGTAGTCAAGGTGTAAATAATTACTAAGCCTTGTTTGTTGCCTGCATACAGTCTATGCAGTGAACTGGGAAATTCTCTGATGTTAATACACTAAAGGCCACAACTAAAGCCAAGACTCTTGAAACAGAGTAGATTTAGAGTAAATGTGGTCAACAGACTTGTGTTAGGGTACCTCCTGTAAATATATTCTAGAATGGACTCTAAAAGTTTTAGAAGGAAAGGACAGTCACCAGCGTGGTCTCTCATCATGACTTGCTATCACTACAAGCTGCCTGGGAAACTAGGTAGGCCTAGACGAATCACAGGACTTAAGACACTAGCCAGGGACCTGATGTGGGGTTCCATTTTCACCAATTTGCAGTAACAGGATAATATAAACCACTTCCATTTTCAACTCTCAAAAAAACAGCTATTTTACCTATTTATTTGAACCACTCAATTTTGTGTGTTAATATGATATTGAGTTTCAGTCCAGGTTCACAGAACTTGGGACTTCTCAAATATCACATCCATGAAATATGTGATATTTAAATTAAAAAAATAATTTTTGCCAAAAATCTTCCAGGGAATACTTTTTTTTCCTCCGTGAATTCCTATTTGCGGAATAGTTTTACGTTGTGCATAACTTCTAGCACACTGGCTGTGATTACAGGGTAATTAAAAGTATTCGGAAAACCTTATGTGACGGAACTTTTTTCTTTTTGCGGTACGTGGGCCCTCCACCGCTGCGGCGCCTCCCGCTGCGGAGCACAGGCTCCGGACGCGCAGGCCCAGCGGCCACGGCCCACAGGTCCAGCCGCTCCGCGGCACGTGGGATCCTCCCGGACCGGGGCACGAACCCGTGTCTCTTGCATTGGTAGGCGGGCTCCCAACCACCGCGCCACCAGGGAAGCCCGTGACTGGACTTTTAAAAACAGAGCAAGTGCTTGCTTCGGCAGCACATACACTAAAATTGGAATGATACAGAGAAGATTAGCATGGTCCCTGCGCAAGGATGACACACAAATTCATGAAGCGTTCCTTATTTTTTAAATAATTAATTAATTAATTAAAAAAACATTTAAACAAAAGAACAAAAATCCTAGGTGATCCTTTGTAAAAGCAAAGTGCTTTTCTCTTATGTTTCTCTTTTTTTTCCTCTAAAAGATATGTACTGTACTGTTTTTTATTTCTTAATCACATGTTTTCTCTTGGCTATTGCCCCTTGAGTAAGCTAAATATATGTGTAATATCTATTCATAACTTTCTCTGTCATGTAGGGAGGAAACCTGATGCTCAAGGCCTTTCATCAGTTTTAGGACAGTTTTTATCCAGTGATTGATTATCTGATTTTATGTGAATACCGGTTTTTGTTGCCTATGAAATAGCATTTGATCTGGCTTGTACACTGAAATCAATTTGTGTTTGCTGTCTGTAGTCTGCTCTGTGTGTCTTTAATGTTCTCGTGTGCTTGTAGCATACCTATTAATATAGAATCAAGTGGCAGGAACACAAATAGAATATTGTATTTGCTTAGAGTTTTTCCATAATCAGATGTAAAATCAGGTGTTTTGAACTATTTGAAAAGACCATGAGAACAAAATAAATGATATGAACATTATTTCTGCACTAACTTATTTCATTTTGTGGTGGTCATACAAAATGTTGGATCTGCTAACTTTTTTGGTAGGTAATGGAGGAGGACAGAGAGCTATGCATATTCGATACAGTAGAAAGTAGACTTTTTATTAACTATTTATAATATAATCATCTAGGGCCTTTATTTTATCCTTAGTATGTGAAAATTAGTTTTTAAAGTCATATGTAAAACATGGTTGTTGCCTGTAATGTTTTATTTTCCCTTTTCTTATGGCTTTATTCAAATATTACAGTAAAGCGAAATGACACGGAATTAGGTTTAAAAATTTCCCTTCATAATAACCTGTATCAATCATAATTACATTGTTACTGTTTTAAGTTTTCTGTTGTAACCATGGAAGAGCTTACCCATTTTTATCATATACCTTTTTTTTTTTAAATAGCCAAAAAAATGTCTATTCAGTTATTCTGAGGAACTTAGAAATGTTTATCATTCCATTAAAACAATATTCTATAAAAATATTTTTAAAAGAAAAATATGTCTTCTCTATAATTAATTTAACCTTCAGTAATAAATTATGTGAAGTAAAATTGTATAAAATTTCCTGACATTTTATGAAGATACTTACAAATAAGCCAGACAGCAAATAAAATATCTGGAAGACAGAGATGGATACTCAGTAATTTTTTGATGGATTACACACATAGGTATCAAATTACTTGATCCTTACTTTCTAGAAAAGGTTAATGACTCTTTTTGCTTTTACCCTTTTACTTAACTGTTATTTATAAAGATTAAAACAGGAGCTGCATTGAAGGATGCATCTGCCAATGTGTCAGTTTGACTGTACAGGTTTTTCTGATAATTCAGGGGACTGAGCCACACTGTTAATCATTGTGTTCAAAGTTCATTCAATTCTGTACTACATGTTCCACTACGGCCATTAGAGCAGAGTACACCATTCAAAAACCTTTTAACTGAAATGAAACCAGAAAAGACTTTAAATCTTACATATCTATATCTATATTATGAATATGGCCTATATGTATGCAACAATTCATTTAAAATGTTAAGAGTAAAACATTTTAAAGTAAAAGATTTTAAAGTTCTTATGTGTACGATTTTTCTTTCATCTTTAATCAGTGTTACAGATTTTGAAAACATTTTTATTTTGAATAAAATTTCACAAAATGTGTACTTCAGTGTTATCAAAGTCCATCATTAATAATTAAACAATGAGCAATATTACCATTCTTTTATAATAACCATCTGTCTATATTCTACACTTTAATTACATTATTTTTTATGTAAATAACATATGTTCATTATATAGCACATGTTTACTAATCCTTTATTACCAAATGTAATACTACTCTTACAGGAATATCTCTCTTTCATCACTTTGGTTTTAAAAGATGTGCTAGGCATAAATGTATTTAATTGAAGTCATTTAGGTATTAGAGCACTTGAGTTTAAAGCAGGGAATATAATACCTTTTCCTGAAACACCTTGAAAGAGGTTTGTTGAAAGGAGAGAGCTGTGGCATTCATCAAACGCTGACCTCTTCCTGTTACAGTCCTGGCCAAACTCTTGCTAATTTAACTTGAAACGCATTAGTGTAACTCACCATTTTTTGTATGTGTTTTAGGTGTGTGGAGGTCATTGCAAAGGAAGGACAAAACCTGAAAGAGCTGTATTTGGTGTCCTGTAAAATCACAGATTATGGTATGTAATGAGCCATTGTCCTAATCATTTTCAAGAATAAAAAGGTACAGGATCTTTGAAAGCTTTTTTAAAAGAAATCAAAAGCTACTAACTCATAGAGACTATGAGTTTTATCTTTACTTGTAGTCTCTGATCACACCCCCCCGAATCAAGAAATCATGAAAATGGAACCAGAGTAAAAATGAACATGTATATCAGTTTATCACCACATGTAATCATACACACATATGTGCACATGCACATACACACACAGGATTAAAAAGTATGGCTAAAATTGCTGTATGATGAAAATAAATACTAGGATAATTACATATTTGATATAATAAATATAAAGTAACTATTACATTGAGTTGATTTGCTTAATGTCATGTAAAATGCATTCTTGTGCCATTCCAAATGCCAACCTTCTTAATGCCTTAAATTCTTTAAAACGCTGGAAACTTCCAATAGGAAGTTCAGATATACAGGAAGTAAATGGTATACATTTGTTTGTAAGAGTTTAAATTATCTTAATTTTAAATATCCCTTTAAAGTGGAGAAAAGCAAGTTGTTTTTTAAAAATATGAAAAGTATGAAATCATCCTATTGGAGTAATAAAGAAAAGTAAGCTAGCCTTTCCTTTTTCATTCAGCTTTATATATTTTTTCCTATTAATTTGCATATGTAATCCAAATACAGAGTTTTAACTAATTATTTGGCTTTATGGGAGACTGAAATGGTTTCCATTTTTCTTTTCTGATTTTTAAATTTGTTCCTTTAAACTGGAGAATATGCTTTCTGCCTTGAAGGGAACTAATAATCCATTACGTTTTTTATTGTTAACTCCAACATATGCTAATAACCGACTCCAATCCTAAGATGTCATACTGACCATCTGCCCTGGGTGGGAGAGTTGTATTTTATCAGCTACTAAATTCATCCTTTGGAAAAATTCTATGGAAGCTGTAACAAAAAATAACATAAAGGATTTGGCTTGAAAACCCTAATTTCTTTTCAAAGTTTATTTTTTGAGAATGGTAAATGTCTTACATGGATTTATCTATAATGTTTCTGGGTGTTGTCTTTTTCCTAACTATACCATGAGAAAGGAGTGTTTTGATATATTTTCTTTTTACTTGTAGTTTGTTTTCTGGTTTGGCGTATTAGATTGCCACTTAGATACAGTAACTCTAAAACCTCCAATATCTCCCTATTGTCTAGGCCTTAGAGTGTTCTCTCTGCCCAACACAGGGCATATCCTCAATACCTGTAGATTTGTTAATTAACTAGTACATTCATACGTTGCAAACTCTTTACTTGGCATTCAAGATCCTTTACCATTAGTCTCCTACCTGCCCCTCCAACCTTACTTTATATTTCTCCCTTTTACCTGTTTGCTGTCAATGTCAGATTGCTAATTGCCAGGAGAGCTATGGATTAAGTTCCTTAGAACTTTTCAAGGTCCTGCAGTGGAAAATGTTGCTAAAGTTACACTCTGTCCCAGTACCAGTTAAGTTAGCCAGTGCAAAGAAGTGTTCCAGAAGATACGGAAAAGAGAAAAACCTTTGGACTTGGGACAGATCTGGGATCGAGTTCTGTCTTCGTTCCTTGTTCTTTGGCCTTAGGGAAGTTCCTTCGCGTCTCTGAGACTGTTTCCTCATTTGTGAATTGACTTCATGCTCCTGTGTGTGTACCTGGTACCTAGTCTAATGATTAGCACAATGTATACTGCTGAGAAAAATTGCTTTCCTACAGGAGTGGGACAGAGAAAAGATTCACACAAAATTCTTCTACCTCCTTTCCTTTCCTTGGAAGGAAGGAAGGTTTATTGCTATTGTTTATTGCTATTGTTTAGTGATATTCTCAGGTTCTGATATTTTGAGATCTCAGGATTTTTTTTCTCCTGGTGAGGTGAAAACGGTTAGAACTTTGCCCATGTGGTTTGCATTTATTCCTATCTCTGAATTATTTAGGTCAGCGGTTCTCAACCCTCTCTGCACATTAGGATCACCTGGGGAGTTTCTAAAGCATTCAGATGCCTGGACCTTACACAAGACTAATTAAATCAGAATTTCTAGGAGGTGGTGCCCAGGCAATAAAACCTGTCTAAATGTTGTCAATGTCAGCCAAAGTTGAGAACCACTGATCTAGTCTAGTTGAGAGGAAGTAGAAGTGAAACTTTTGAGGACTTCCTTCCTCCACCCAGACATGAAATCTATCACGGTTTTTTTCATACCTCAGTCCCTCCAGCTTTCAAGCTCTCTGCCCCACCTAGTCTCTCTTCCTTCTTCCGTGAGGTTTTAGGTGTTCTAAGGATTTGTGATGAAAGTCTCTGTGCATCTGTTGGTTCTGTTTTTCAAAATGTTTGGGCACAGTTGAGGATGAGGGGGAAAGGTCAATAGTTCATGAGATTTTACTATAATTGCTACTTGATTTTAAAATTAAAAGAAGTTACTAAACACTCAGCTCAGTGCATCTTTTTTCCTCTGGTACCATGCCAATAACACGTGAACAATTTTTGTCAAAAAGACAGCAAGAAAGATTCTTCATTGTAACCAGAGAAACGGCATGTTATTGGAGGTCATTGCTCTACTAGGGGAGGCTGTGATCCCTTGCCCTGTGTTAATTATAAATTTTAAGAAGGAAAAGCAGATGCTTTCTTCCTTCTTTAACTGGATAATTAAAGACATACTCTGTGGGACTTTTTGATTTTTGAGGCTACTTAGAAATTGTAAAATTTGATGTACACCTGATACCAGGGGAATTTCATCCTTCAAGAGACTACTCCCTAATTCTGCTTCCTATTGCTTTGCTCATATTCTAGCTAGTCTTCTCCTCACCTCCTTTTTCTTTGGTGCTGTGTTCGTACATGCATTCAGTACTGTATCCTGAGATTTTTGAAGTGTTTTTGCAGGATGCATTGATTCAGAAACAGCAGCTCTCCTGGCTTATCATTTGTAATTTTTCTCAAGATTCTCACAGTTGTTGAGTGTAGTATTATAGTACTTAGCAACACCTGCCCAGGCTGTTAGGAAGCTATGTTCATTTTTTTTTAATTAATTTATTTATTTTTGGCTGCATTGGGTCTTTGTTGTGGTGCATGGGCTTCTCATTGCGGTGGCTTCTCTTGTTGTGGAGCACAGGCTCTAGGTGCACAGGCTTCAGTAGTTGTGGCACACAGGCTTAGTTGCTCCGCAGCATGTGGGATCTTCCCGGACCAGGGCTCGAACCCATGTCCCCTGAATTGGCAGGCGAGTTCTTAACCACTGCGCCACCAGGGAAGCCCAGTTATGTTCATTTTAATTGATATATGATACAGTTGTCATGAAGAAAACTATCATTCTAATAGGTTTCTTATTCCCCAGATTGAACATAGATCTTTATGGTAAAGGATAACAATTATAAACAAATCAATAATTCAGGCACAGCTAAATGGAAAATACAGTCTTGGGAAATTGCTCCCTAAAGAGAAATCTAATATTGTCACTCTTCTGTCACTAAACAAATAAATGTTATAAGTAGTATCGTGGGAAAAAAACTCAAACTGAGTCAGAGAAGTAGGTTAGAATTCGCCTCTTCTTTTCTTTGTGACCTTGAGCAAGTTACTTAACCTCTTAGTTTTGTCATCTGTTAAGCACATGATAATACACACCATAAAAGGTAGTGAAAATGAATATAAAACATCTGTGTTGTGCCTGGTGGCATAGTGGACACTCACTAATTGGCAGTTTTTATAATTACAGAATCATCTCTTTTTCTGAAGAAGAATTAGCCCTCCTCCTCCAAGTGTGGCTTTCTGTTTATGGGAATCATTATTTAGAAGTTTGACCTGTATTAGTCTATACATGCCTAGTTGACTTCCACACCTAAGCTATCTAAACCAGATTCTTATTAGTGGGGAATAAAAAGAAAGATGCAGCAAAAAGTATAAAATCTTTAATTTGTCTCCCTATCTTAGGTTTCTTCCCTATCTCTTCTCTATGTTACCTTCATTTTTGTTTGGATAATTTTCTCTTGGCTTCCCGTATGCTTTTGTTTTTTGTTCTTATAATAATTTATCAACTAATAATTTCCAACCAACCTTTCTGCTCACCTTCAAACACTTTTCTGTTGAAAATTCTCCTCCTTCAGAACAGTGTATCCTTAGGATTAAAGGGAAAACAACTTGTATCATTCAAGCCTACAGAGGTCAGAGCCAGTCTTACTCCAGCTGCAAGGCATAGAACATGTGGTATAGTAAATGGGATGGATGAATAAAGCCCGTATCTCCATTAGCATCTCCGTAGTGAAGGTTACCAGTGTGACCCTGTGTTAGGGAGCAGTTGTAAAAAGGACCCAGGTTCCTTTCTGGGTTGTTATCACATTTCCTTTGACTTTATTTAGCACTCCTCAGGACCCTTGAAATACACTCTAGAGGATATCTTTTTGCTTCCCATCTCAAGTTGTCAAATAACCTTTTAATTAAAGAGGACTGTAAACACTCAACTACTGACATCGATGTCTGGGGCCTACAAGTCTCTGACAACCCACAGGCTCATCTGGGCCGCTCCACATTCTCCCGTCACTCCCGCAGGCCCTGGGGCTGCTCTCTGAGGACAGTCTTTGACTGCCCCTTACTCTGCTTGCCAATGCGCTTCTGCCTGATCTGGGCCTTTTAAACCTAACCCCAAGGCTTGCCATAAAAGCTTTTGGATTGCTCTGGGCAAAAGGTCTTCCAAGACAAGGAGGTCATTTGTTCCAGTGGTTATCATGTGAGATGTCATTTCAGTTGGTCTGCCACACGACAGACGTGATGTATATTCATTCTGTTAACAAATATTGATTCAGTACCTACTATGTGCTGGGCTCTGTGCTAGAGGCAGGACATGTAGTTTCTGCATTCCTGGAGCTTTCACCCTGTTGGGATCCAGAGGACAGGGCTGGCCTGCTTATTAAAAAGAAAGAGAAAAAACAGGTAATGCATCTTCTTCCAGACAAGAAGAATGGCAGGGAGTGCCAGCAGCCATAAATCTTTGCTTTGGTCTAACCCATGCCTCACCCCAGCCTTGTTGGCCTTCTGACGCTATTGAAAGATTAATAAGTTGTACATTCGCTACCTCTTCTTGGAATACCAGACCTCTTTAGCTATTAGTTAATCCAAATTGGGATCTGGGTTACATTTTCAAAATAAGCACACTGAAGAAACAAAAAGAGATCCCAAGAAGCATTCTGGGTTATACTAGTATCAGGAGTGTTTCTTTTTTTTTTTTTTTTCTTGCCAAACCAACACTGATATATTATTCAAGAAAAAAATCTTATACCAAAAATAATTTTGCTCTTTCTTACACCATCTTATTTTTCATATTATTAGGTATGCATTACATACAGTGATGTTCCATTTAATATTTAATTCTTGGTTCTTTTCCTTTTATGTTTTGTTTCATTTTCAAATTGTATTTCAGACTGCTCCAAGGTTGCTGGGTAAGATTCAACTCCTTTTGTCAGCAGGAATAACTCTAATAGTTGTAAAGTGACAGAGAAGAACTTTAGAAAATACAGTTGCAAGTCAAAAAGAATGTCTTATTGTTTACTGTTGATTATTCACTTTCTCTCCATTCTGTCATTTAAATATAGATAGCTTTTATTGTTTCTAACAAAATAGTACTAAATTGCTAAATCTTCTACTGTTGCAAATTCACCTTGTTTTTATGCCCATCTTAAAAGTTATTGCTCTCCACTTCTAATTCTTTCATTCCTGGAATTCCTCACTATTGTATTTATGTGTCTACTGTTATACTTAGCAAGTGTTATTTTCTCTTTTTTCTTTCTTTTCAGTAATTGTCATGATTTTTAACCAAAAAATTGGTATTTAATTATAACTGTTTTCTAAATGCTTTTTTTTTTTTTTTTCCGCTCAACAGCAAAGAAATTGTTGACTTTCTTCCCTATTTCCTAGGTCATCCTAAGCCTGCAGCTATATAACCCTGAAATAAAAGACTGAACAATAACCATGCTTATCATAATAGACTTTTCATAATAGACTTTCATCTCAAATGTATTGAGAAGCACTTCCTTTTTTTTTTTTTGCGGTACACGGGCCTCTCACTGTTGTGGCCTCTCCCGTTGCGGAGCATAGGCTCTGGACGCGCAGGCTCAGTGGCCATGGCTCACGGGCCCAGCCGCTCCGCGGCATGTGGGATCTTCCCGGACCGGGGCACGAACCCGTGTCCTATGCATCGGCAGGTGGACTGTCAACCACTGAGCCACCAGGGAAGCCCGAGAAGCACTTCTTAAGACGTTTGGTTTTTTTTTTAATAAATTTATTTATTTTATTTATTTATTTTTGGCTGCATTAGGTGTCCGTTGCTGCGCGTGGGCTTTCCTCTAGTTGCAGGAAGCGGGGACTACTCTTCATTGCGGTGTGCAGACTTCTCATTGCAGTGGCTTCTCATGTTGCGGAGCACGGGCTCTAGGCACGCGGGCTTCAGTAGTTGTGGCTCACGGGCTCTAGAGCACAGGCTCAGTAGTTGTGGTTCACGGGCTTGGTTGCTCCGTGGCATGTGAGATCTTCCCAGACCAGGGCTCGAACCCCTGTCCCCTGCATTGACAGGCGGATTCTTAACCACTGCGCCACCAGGGAAGCCCTTAAGGCATTTATTTTAAGAAAAGTCTCCCATAACCAATTCAAAGGCCATCTCTAGCTTCCTATATAATAGGGTTCTTTTTTTTTTGACTAAGGAATCTTCTAACTTACATGTAAAAGACGAATGGACCGGTTTCTGTGCTTGCCCCTGAACTTTCTTACACCTCCAAATACATGAATATTGTTGCTGCAAATTATTTAGTTTATTAATTTTTATAGCCAAATACTCTATTTCCATATACAACCGAATCACTAGCTAAAATATTAACTTTCCCACTTTCCTTCTCTCAACTGCTTTTAGCATTTCTAAAATAGAGTGTTTGATTTTAGTATTAATTAGCTGTTTTACTGTTAATCTTATGAAGGAGTCCTGTTACAGATAAAAGAAATTTATCCCAAATCACATGAAAAGTAATTTTTTGGAGTTCCTATTTTTAACCCCCACTGCTTAGTACCCTTAAGTATGCAGACTAAGCATTTGTTTTCCTTGAAATATGCTGTAATATAAATAGTGTCATTATTGACCATTATCAGTATTGTATCAGCAATGAGTAGATCTAAAGGGGACTACAATAAACACCAAGATAACTGCAATAATACTAAATTTCTAGTATCCCACAAAATAAACAATCTTCTAATGTTTAAAACTTCTTAAAAATAGAAATTTTGAGTGGTAATGAGTCCTCTATTACAAGAGTTATTCACACCGAGACAATCTCTCGAAAAGAATATGGAAAGATGGAAGCACTAGGTAAGGAATTGACGTACATAATGTTTAAATTTCTTTCTAATCCTGGGATTTATACTGGACCAGTTCCATTTTTGTTTCATTCAGCAAATGTTTACTGTATGTGTACTAGCTGGGTGCTGAGGAGAATACAGAGATGGGTGAGAAGTATCTACGCTTACATAGAGAAAGAAGACATAAGCAGTGAAAATGTTTTCCAACCTATTAAGCAACATGATGGTGTCAATTTTTTTTTTTAACAAATAGGCCCTACAAGATGTAGGGGCTCAGGAGGACAAGGTCATAAGAGGCTGAAATCTTTGGGGAAGGATTTTTGTTGGAGGAGGCATGGGAGGACAGATATGAGAAGCAAGGGCATTTGAGGTAGTACAGCCTTAGGAAAGACTCAGAGCAAGAGCAGGTGTCTGAATGGATGAGTTTGTATGCATTGGTTAATCTAAAGAAAGAGCAGAAATCATCCAAAGTGATTACGTGCACACACAGGCAAATTTTGAAGAAACCTTATGAAAATATTCTAGTTGAAAATTCAGGGTAAGTTCCAACTTTCATCTAGACTTTTCCTGTCTTATTCACCATTCCCATGGTAACAACTTCACTTAACATATATAAAAGGAAACACTACTTTGGGTTTTAACTACTAATCAAGTACCCAGTTCAATTGACAGAAGTCAAGTGTACATTTTCATAATAATATAATAGAATAGTTACCATTTATTGGATATTTTCTGTGGGGCATTATTCATTTAATCCCCTTAGATATGGACTGTTAGTATTCAAGCCTAGAGATGTGGAAACTGCGGCTAGGAAACCCTCAGGTTCACACTGTCTGTGAATAACCATATGGTATAGATTCAGTGTTAAATATCTCTTGGATAACCACTCATAGGTCAGTGATATACTTAGTAGTATTTATTACTAGAAAGCTTTGTTGGATTTTCCCGGTTGTCAAAGCTTAAACAAAGGTAACTGAATCCCATGATAACCATGTTTGTCCATCTGTGTGTAAAAAAACAATGTCGCAAAGCAGCTACCCCATGAGATCTAATTATATAGTTATAGAACTTAATAGGTTTAATGTGCTTATTCACTATAACTTTGTTGTGCTGCCACCAAATATCAGTTATATTCTATGATTAAACATTCCCTAGCTGGAAGATAGAGACTCTCATTGATATTGTGTATTCATGTATTCAATAAATGTTTTCTTAATTATTTCAGAACTGTATATAATTCTTCATGAGTTAAAATTTTTTCCTATACTCTCCTTCTAAATTATTACCAAAAGCTTATGAAGGAAGCAGAAATATTACTTTTTTAATAGATGAGAAAATTGAGCCCAACAGGTTTTAATTAATTAACAAAACTGGAACTATAATCTCCTCACTCCAAATCGTTTACTGGATTATGTGCAGATAACTTCTTAAATTTCTCTGCTTTTCATATAGAAATAATTTCTTCATTTAAATGATCCTTTAAAAGCAATTTTAGTTAATGCCAAATGACATGTTTCATAGCATTTTTTTAACATCTTTATTGGAGTATAATTGCTTTACAATGGTGTGTTAGTTTCTGCTTTATAACAAAGTGAATCAGCTATACATATATCCCATATCTCCTCCCTCTTGTATCTCCCTCCCATCTTCCCTATCCCACCCCGCTAGATGGTCACAAAGCACCGAGCTGATCTCCCTGTGCTATGCAGCTGCTTCCCACTACCTATCTATTTTACATATGGTAGTATGTATAAGTCCATGCCACTCTCTCACTTTGTCCCAGGTTACCCTTCCCCCTCCCCGTGTCCTCAAGTCTATTCTCTACATCTGCGTCTTTATTCCTGTCCTGCCCCTAGGTTCTTCAGAACCATGGTCTTGTTTATGGTTTCCTTTGCTGTGTAAAAGCTTTTAAGTTTCATTAGGTCCCATTTGTTTATTTTTGTTTTTATTTCCATTTCTCTAAGAGGTGGGTCAAAAAGGATCTTGCTGTGATTTATGGCAAAGAGTGTTCTGCCTATGTTTTCCTCTAAGAGTTTGATAGTTTTTGGCCTTACATTTAGGTCTTTAATCCATTTTGAGTTTATTTTTGTATGTGGTGTTAGGGAGTGATCTAGTTTCATTCTTTTTCATGTAGCTGTCCAATTTTCCCAGCATCACCTATTGAAGAGGCTGTCTTTTCTCCACTGTATATTCTTGCCTCCTTTATCAAAAATAAAGTGACCATATGTGTGTGGGTTTATCTCTGGGCTTTCTATCCTGTTCCATTGATCTATATTTCTGTTTTTGTGCCAGTACCATACTGTCTTGATTATTGTAGCTTTGTAGTATAGTCTGAAGTCCAGGAGCCTGATTCCTCTAGCTCCGTTTTTCTTCTCAATATTGCTTTGGCTATTCAGGGTCTTTTGTGTTTCCACATACAAATTGTGAAATTTTTTGTTCTAGTTCTGTGAAAAATGCCATTGGTAGTTTGATAGGGATTGTATTGAATCTGTAGATTGCTTTGTGTAGTATAGTCATTTTCACAATGTTGATTCTTCCAATCCAAGAACATGGTATATCTCTCCATCTGTTTGTATCATCTTTAATTTCTTTCATCAGTGTCTTATAGTTTTCTGCATACAGGTCTTTTGTCTCCTTAGGTAGGTTTATTCCTAGGTATTTTATTCCATTTTTTTAAAGTACAGATATTTCTAAAGATACACAGTTGTACCATTCTCAAAAACATAAGCAATTGTTCTCTTCTTTACGTTCTTCCTTAAACCTGGGCTCAGAAGTTCCCGGGGCCTCAGAGTCATCACCTGCATCAGGTGCTCCTTACTTTTCTTCCCTTAGGAGAGCCTCTTCTGAGAATGTCCTCTGAGAAGTCAAAATTGAATCTCTCTTCAATGTGGCTTTGCTCTCTGCCTCCTTTATGCTGTTTAGCATCAGTGCTCCTCATTTTCTGAAATATCATGAGAAGTAGGAGCCGAAAGGGGGTAAAAACCCAAGGGCTGCATCTCTTCCTTCTAAAGCAGTAAATTATATCTACAAGTGCTCTCTTAGGGTCTCACCTTCTCTTTAAGATAATTTAAGATAATTATGCCCTCCCCAGCTGTGTGTTTGACTAAATCTCCTTCACTATTTACTGGTTAATTAGCCTACTTAAGACACTTGGCATCTGATTTATTTTGGGGAAAAAAAAAACAACGGAAAAGCAAAACAAAACAAACGTCCACCAAGTTTCCCATTAGAAAATGATAGTAATGCTCATAGCAAAATATAAATTAAACATTAAACTAGGGCTTCCCTGGTGGTGCAGTGGTTGAGAGTCCGCGTGCTGATGCAGGGGACATGGGTTCGTGCCCGAGTCCGGGAAGATCCCACATGCCGCGGAGCGGCTGGGCCCGTGAGCCATGGCCGCTGAGCCTGCACGTCCGGAGCCTGTGCTCTGCAGCGGGAGAGGCCACGACAGTGAGAGGCCCGCGTAACGCAAAAAAACAAAACAAGAAAAACATTAAACTAATTGATTTTACTGTATGTCTTTCACAAATTAGTCTCACATTGTTATATCCATTAACACTGGTAGGATTAAACCTTACCAGAAGTTCTTTCTCTTTTTATTTATTAGCAGGATTTCCTTATTATTAAGAGCAACTTTCCTTTATTGACTTCTTGGTTTACTTGAGTTCAATTTATATAGGAAAGGAAGGAATGATACTTTCTCTTTATTTACCAGTTTTTAAAATGCTAATTTCATTTCCATTATTCTTCCAAGGTGACCAATGAGGTGTTGTTGTTGCTTTTGTTTAAGTATTATTATAAACTCAATAATCCATTGCAGTTATTTTTAAATTGATAACTCAAATTGTCCTATCTTTTGGTAGTACAAGCTTCTTCAAAATGGTTCCCCTGTCCATTTGACATAGACTGATTATGTCAAGATATGCCCGGCTCATCTTGTGCATTTCATGCTGGAGACATGGCATCAGCCGTTTTTCTAAAGAACTTTGGTTCTTGAATGAATTAGGCTTTTTAAAAAAATGTATCTTCGAAGTCTATGCTGCTCTCTGAATCTTACATCACAGTATTTTCTGTATTTTAAGCCTCCAGCTTAAAACCTATTTTAGATCTCATCACAAGTCCAACTTTTCCATTACAACTCAGTAACATCAGCCCCCTGGGTTTTAGAGAATCCTCATTTAGGGATTCTCAACACACTAGAAATTTCTAGTTCCTTACACAGGCATACCTCATTTTATTTTGCTTTGCCTTATTGCACTTTGTAAATACTGCGATATTTACAAATTGGAGGTTTGTGGCAACCCTATGTCGAACAAGTCTATTGGCACCATTTCTCCAACACATTTGCTCATTTTGTGTCTGTGTGTTGCATTTTGGTAATTCTCAGAATGTTTCAAACTTTCCCTTTATTACTTTATTTCTTATTGTGATCTGTGATCAGTAATCTTTGACGTTCTACTATGACTCACTGAAAGCTCAGATGATGGTTAGCATTTTTTAGCAATAAAGTATATTTTAATTAAGTTATCTACCTTGGTTTTTTTAAACATAATGCTATTGCACACATAATAGACTACATTATAGTATAAACATAACCTTTATACGCACTGGGAAACCAAAAAATTCGTGTGACTTGCTTTATTGCAATATTCACTTTATTGTGGTGGTGTGGAACCTACCCTGCAATAGCTCCGAGGTATGCCTGTATCCAACACTCTCTTAATTCTACCCACATTTTCTGCTTTTGGAGAAATTAGGAGTGGAACTTGGGAAGGAGAGGTACTTTTACATTTTAGCTACCCCATCAATTTTCTGGGGATTTCCTTCTAATTTTGCCTCAGATATTCTGCATTTGTTTTAAGTAAGTCCTAAAATGTGACCTCTTGGACCCATTTGGAAATACGTAGAAAAGTGTTCAAACTGTATGGTGTTACATAATCTTATTCAGGGCTTTTAAACTTCCTTGTTCTACTGTGAAAAATACATTTTGCATTTAAAGTGCTTGTTGGATTTTCACTAAAGTTATTTCATCGCTTACTAGAGTGACTAGCAGTTTGTAAAACACTGCTCTATTTCATCTCCTCAAAGTATAAATAAAAACTAGACCTCTCAGTCAGTGACCTGCTTAAGAGCAGGAAACTGGTGGATTTCCTTGATACAAAATGGACACTGTTCTTGAGGTAGAAGGTGCCAACCTTCCCAAGCTCATCAAATCCAGTGTGTTGATCTTATTATCTATGAAATAAGGAGTTAATATTCCTTTCCTCTCATATCTTTGGGAGTAAGAGAATCGAATAGATTCCCTTTATGATTTCACTTTAGGATAGATATTAAATGGAACTTTCACTTGAGGCAGAAAGGTAGTTTGGTTAATTTAATTTCCTAATTAAGTCAAACTTACTTTTAACTTGAATATGAAACTATTCATTTTAGCCCATATCCTAAAACATTGCCTTGGCTTTTTAAGACTCAGTCAATGCGAATTTGTCTGTCAAATGTTTTCCTTTTCTTGGGTTTATCTGCATGACATTAAATAAATAGTTTGAACTTTTCAACTTTTCAAACAGTTGTGTTGAGTTTGATGTGACTGATCCAGCCTATGTGCCTCTGTATGCAGTGCATGCCCAATGCCTGAAAGCAACTTGTCTTTCATTGAGAATGACTGAGTATGGGCAGAGAAAAGGAGATTTTAAAAATTAGAAATAAGAAGTAAACAAAAAAGTTCTCTCTGTCTTCAGGGAGTTATGGTACTCTTCTATTTTATATATATTAATATGTATGGCTTTTTTAAATGAACTACCTTCATACTGGTATAATGTAAATTTTGCTTGCCAAAAATATTTTATATGGTAAATAATTCTTAGAAGCGGAAAAAAAAAGTATGTAGAAAACTAGCTAAGTAATGTTTGATGAGTGATACTTGTAATATATTTTTAATCATCTCTATCACTTTCTTAGGTTAAATTTCCCATTTTCTTTCTTTCTATTATCTCTTTCCTCACATACGGCTCTAGGAGCTTCTCCAAGAAAGCAGTTTTGCTTTGAAGATATTTCACTTCCTCTCATAAAGGATTCTTCTGTTCTTTTAGATTTGAAATCACAATAATGCCCTCATAGGATCCAGCCCCTTCTTCTGCCCTCTGTTTGAGAATCTTTCTGAAGTCAGCCTTGGAAAGTCAGATTTGGAGATTTGAAGTCCAGAGGTGCTTCTCTGGGGTACTGAGGATGAGACAGTCATGCAGGAAGCAGCTCATGACCAAGACAAAACCATCTAGAATAACACTTTCTGAACATACTTGAGGAGAATATATTTGAAATTTTAAATCATTTATATCCTATAGTAACCAAAAACTTCTTTTAAATGAATGAGAATACAGTAATCTCCCTTATTCATGATTTCAGTTACCCACAGTCAACCTTGGTCCAAAAATATTAAGTGGAAAATTCCAGAAATAAAGTTTGTAAGTTTTAAATTTTGTGCCTTTCTGAGTAGCGTGATGAAATCTTGCACTGTCCCACTCCATCCCACCCAGGAGGTGAATTATCCCTTTGCCCAGTGTGTCCAGGTTGCTTACTGTACCCACCCATTAGTCATAGTAGTCCTTTCAGTCCTCAGATGATTATTGGAGTATAACAGTGCTTGTGTTCAAGGAACTCTTATTTTACTTAATAATGGCCCCAAAGTTGCAAGAGTAGTGATGATGGCAATTTGGATACTCTGTTACTGTGCCTAAAATAATAAATTAAACTTTATCATAGGCATGTATGTATAGGAAAAACCATAGTATATGTAAGGTTCGGTGCTATCCAAGGTTTCAGCATCCTCTGGGGGTCTTGGAACGAATCCCCCACAGATAAGGAGGGACTACTGTTATATCTATGTATTGATAATAGCACATACATATTACAATAGGATATATATGATATATATACATATATATCAGAATAAATAAGATTCAAGCCAATTTTGAACAGCAGTAAGGAACTTAACATTTCAGCTCTACAAAATAAATGAAGAGTTTGAAATTCAATCAGTCCTATTTTATGTTGAGGCAAACGTACTTGGCTTTTCATGAGAATCATACCTTCTGCACTAGTTTACATAAGAAATTGGGTGAAATCCTCTAATGCATTCGTTTTCAACTTCGGGATTACAACACACCTTGCAATCAAGGTTTGCAAAGGATTTTCTTTCTAAAAAATTAGAAATTAGAACAGATTCAGTGACTTCTTCTTTTCACTCACTTGGACTCTGATAATTTCTTCTTGAGTGGCAGAAAGAGAGATAAGTTTAGCAGGCATGCTGAAATTTGCACATAATTTGTGGCTTCTTTGTTGTCAGAGCATTCGGTGTGGTACTTACCAGTATACCATTACTAATTATTTACATGCTTACAAAATATATTATTGTGAAGGCCAGTCCTTTACTCCACATAGGCATATTCTCCTAAAATTTACTTCCACAGTATTTTGGGCTTAGAGCAAATTCAGGGAATGTGCATGAGTATGTGCTACACATGTCAGTATTATCCATCACATTCATCAATCTGTGGAGGAAAACATGGATTCTAGAGCTGGGGGCACTGAGGACAAACAGGGCACCAAACACAGTACAAACCTGGAGAAAGATCCCCCACCCGCCCACAAATTATGCAGAAAGGCAAATTATGTGGAAAAAGCCTTTCAATAATTATACCGCTTTTCTCACATAGCTCATACTTCATCTTTTCGTCAAACAGAATGTTGATTTGAAATCTATTCTAGTCTCTCAAATATATGAAAACATAGAATTTTTAACTTTTTATTCAGGAAAATGATTTTTATTTTTAATAGCCTATATAGCATATACCTTTAAATTAGTTATTTTAAGATACAGCATTTAAATTAGATGCCTACTGTAATTTCTTAAGGTTTCCTGATATATCGCAAGCCTCTTTAAAACAAGTTTTACATGCAGTGGGCTCTACAAATATTTACCTCGTTTTTTTCAACTTCAGGAAACCAGTTGAAAATTTTAGAATTAGACTTTGGAGCTGTGTAGTGTGTTTTCAGACTATTACAAGTCTATCCAAATCTACGACCTGCTAGGCAAGATCGAATCCCTTCCAGCTTGTGATTGTAATATATGATTTGTGCAGACTTGAGTCTGTCTCACAGATGCATTTAGTATTTTCTGAACCGAGTTTCTGTTCTGTGCCAAGCAGGTTTCTAACTGTACGTGTTCAGTCCACTGATCGACTGACTGAGAGCTAAATTATGCTCGCTAACACATACTCAATTCCCAACTAACTACTACAGAAAAGATGGACTCCAGGCCCAAAATTGGACCCTCACTAACAAAGCCTGCTTTCTGCCGCTAGTAATACTCACACAGTGAATGAAAATTCAGTGACCTATATTCTTCCATTTAAACCCTTAAAAATTTAAATTAAAACTTTGTCAACAGTAATTCTACCATACTGAGGCAAAAAGAGCGTTCCCTGCAATCTGGCAGCACTAAATGTAATTCATAACTATCAAAAATCCGTTTTCTCTGCATAACTTTTAAGAACGCTCCTGATGTCTTGAAAATTCCATGCAATTTTCTTTAAAAGTTGCTTTGGAATGCCACTGTGCATCTTGAAGCCCACATACAGTGAGTTAAATTATAGCAATAGCATATTTCTCAAGCACCATATAGTTGCAAATCCTTTATCGTGAAGTACATAGTAAAGGATTTTCTCCTTGAACAGTGAAGGAAGTTGAACTTTGGGGTTGTTTCAATTTAACACATGATGTGCTGCACACTTAAAGATGTGTTTTGCCTTTCCTCCTTTTTCTTCTTTATTCGTTCCTGCTCCCTGTAAAAAGAATTAAGTATGTAATGCTGATTATAAAACTGGATCCTTATTATCACTATTCTCAGAGCACCATTTCCCCAAACTGGCTTATGTAAGTACTTACTTTTCAGTGGGTTAATCTAAATGCAGAGTGGAAGGCTGTTTACTCTTCACCATGTCTACCACGTCTTTGTTAGCACTACCTGTCTTCTCTGACTCAGAACGGGCATCACTATTCACCTAGTTACTCCAGCCAAAACTTAGGTGTCTCTGATGCCTCACTTTTCTTCATACCTCATCAACATGCATTAACAAGCCAGGTCAACTCTACCCTCAAAATGTATCTCGAATAGAGCCAGCTCCACTGATAACTGCACTGGCCACTTAATTGTATCCCCTATTTGTCTTCTCCTTACCTTACAGTCTATCACAGAACAACTACGATGAACTTTCTAAAATATTCTTGGGTGAATGAATGAATTAAAATGTTATTAAAGTTAATTTGTTCATGACTTTAGCAGTATTGTTATCCTGGGTTACATGTAGGGCTAAAACCAAAAGCAATACTAAAAGTTAAACATTTAGGCGCCTTGCCTACCATGAGGTCGTATTAGGTTCAACTAAACACTTAGACATTTAGCTGTTGCACGGGGCACTTGGCACAGTCTACTCAGAAGGGCGAAGGATGGGGACCTCAGCTTGCCATAGGGCAGTGTCGGCTGGTCCTTTTCTGTGGGAGACCTCACAGCAGCCCGTTCCACAGCTCACCCAGCAGCCAGGAAACATCTTCTTTCACCAACCAGGTGAAGGCTTAAGTACCAGGAGATGAGATCCACATTGCATGGGTGTGGGCACTACTATGGCTTAGAAGCTTCAAACCTCTGACAACTAATAATCTTTTAAAACAACCAATAGGCATAGCATCTAGCATCCCTAACAGTTACATGTCCAGTTACAAGAATGAGTGTACTCAGGGAATCTAAGCAGTGGTGTCCCCACCAGGTATTTATAGTTCCCTTAAACCAGACAGATGCTGTCTACCAATTAGGGGATCATTGATACTATAAGCAATGTTGCCTAGCAACATGGTTAATGTACCATTTTTGGAGAACACATCTAGGAAGTTAACCAAAGGTCAGATTCTCATTCAGAAAGGGGACGTTTTTGTTTGTTTGTAGTTTGTTTTTGTTTTTATTCTAGAACATAGGAGAGCTAACCCCAAGAAACTAATTTCTTTTCTGTTCCTTCAGCCAAAGAATTAGGTTGAAAGAGATACATTTTTAATTTACTCAAATATTTAAATTCAGATTACCTAAGTTCTACTTTTGTTATTATAATGAGCATTTAATATTATAATGAGCATTAACTTAAAAATTTGTAATGATGAAGTCATTTAATTAGAAATTAGTTCCATTTTGGAGACTTGGTTTTGACTTGTCATTCTTTCATTACAAACGTAAAAACATCCACACATACCATCCTTATTTCTGCTTGGGGTTTTCTCTTCTCTAAATTAGATCGTAGCTAGTAAATAGTTACAGTTGTTATATATAAAAATATTGCAAAACTAACAAAGTCTACTACCATATATGAAGAGAATTTTTCTTCCTTCTATTCTTAGGTTATTTAGGGCTATGAGGACATCATTCAGATAAAATACCATATAAAACCTCAATCATTTGAGGTTTTATATTTGCAGATCAATTTAATGATTATGTGCATCAGCTAGTTCATAATTCCATGTGTCCATAGTAAATGGAAGTGAGCACAGGTGTTTTTGGTTACCCATCACCTATGACTACTTCGTGATTCAAGGGCTTATGTTCTGTTCCACCTAGCAGATGATGTTACTTCACTAGCCAAATGCTTTAAAATAATTTATTGTGCTCTTTCTCTTTTTCTTTACAACAAATTCATTTTTGCGAGATCTTTCTAAATGGATATTGTTTTTGTTCATGGAAAATTTCAAGGATGTAAGGTTGATTTAAATGCTTTTAACCAATCACTTACCATTAATGCACTGAATCATCATGGAGATGCTGAGAGCAATTTAAGGCTCTGCTATTTGATACCCTCTAGTTCGATTTTATTGTCTTGAGATTCTGGCTATCTCTCTTAATAGAAAGTTGAAGATAGAATTTTTATTCAGTGTATGGATTACATTAGTATAGGATGTTACGAAATTTACCTTTCCATCAAGCATATGTATTAAATTTTAGCAGGAATCACATATCCATTGTCATTTCTGAAATATTGTTACTGTGCTTCTGAGTGTGCCATCTAAGAAAGAGACTTGATTTTCCTTGCTAGACTCTCCGGAAAAAACAAGCAAACAAAAAGATGATTAACATATAGATATAAGTAGAATTCTGCCTTTACAGTGCTGCTAGAAGGAGCCTGTCCTCATGTCCTCCCCACATACTTTCCATTACCAAGTGTAACCGCTTCTTTCTGTTTCCACCCTAGTCTGGTGAAGCCTCAGCAATAAGTATAATCTCCAAAATTTACAAGCAGCTCATGCAGTTCAATATCAAAAAGACAAACAACCCCATCCAAAAATGCGAGGAAGACCTAAGTAGACATTTCTTTCTCCAAAGAAGATAGACAGATTGCCAACAAACACATGAAAGGATGCTGAACATCACTAATTATTAGAGAAATGCAAATCAAAACCATAATGAGGTATCACCTCACACTGGTCAGAGTGGCCGTCATCAAAACATCTACAAACGATAAATGCTGGAGAGGGTGTGGAGAAAAGGGAACCCTCTTGCACTGTTGGTGGGAATGTGAATTGATACAGCCACTATGGAGAACAGTATGGAGGTTCCTTAAAAAACTAAAAATAGGACTACCATATGACCCAGCAATCCCACTACTGGGCATATACCCTGAGAAAACCATAATTCAAAAAGAGTCATGTACCAAAATGTTCACTGCAGCTCTATTTACAATAGCCAGGACATGGAAGCAACCTAAGTGTCCATCAACAGATGAATGGGTAAAGAAGATGTGGCACATATATGCAATGGAATATTACTCAGCCATAAAAAGAAATGAAATTGAGTTATTTGTAGTGAGGTGGATGGACCTAGAGTCTGTCATACAGAGTGAAGTAAGTCAGAAAGAGAAAAACCAATACCGTATGCTAACACATATATATGGAATGTAAGAAAAAACAATGATCATGAAAAACCTAGGGGCAAGATGGGAATAAAGACACAGACCTACTAGAAGGTGGACTTGAGGATATGGGGAGGAGGAAGGGTAAGCTGTGACAGAGAGAGTGGCATGGACATATATACACTACCAAATGTAAAACAGATAGCTACTGGGAAGCAGCTGCATAGCACAGAGAGATCAGCTCGGTGCTTTGTGACCACCTAGAGTGGTGAGATAGGGAGGGTGGGAGGGAGACGCAAGAGGGAGGAGATATGGGGATATATGTATACATACAGCTGATTCACTTCGTTATAAAGCAGAAACTAACACACCATTGTAAAGCAATTATACCCCAATAAAGATGTTAAAAAAAAAAAGTGTATAAGAAGCTTCTGGTTAAACCATCCGTCTGCCTCATCTTCAAGGTTTCCAGAGTGATGTTGTTGTTATTGTTATTATTATTCCCATATACATACCCAGTAATAAGAAAGCAGCTTCCATTTATAGAGCATACCATACACTTATGGCAAATCTGGAAAGGAAGGAGCATTATCCCCATTTTATAGATAAGAAAACTGAGACCCAGGAAAATTCTGTAATTTACCCAAGCCTATGCAGCTAGAAGGCAAATCTAAGTTTATCTGAATCTAAGTTTCATTCACATTCTATTATGTGACTACCCTGACCTTTTTAACTTCGGAGAACTTCGTGTTTTCCACCCACCTTGTTTTGCCTTTCATTATCTCCTTCCTACTTCTCAATTGACACCCCATTTTAACTTGTTACTTTGCTTTGACTGTGGTATATGAAGGTGTCTCTGATTCAGACTGTTGAGTAGTTTGTGCTCAAGCACCAAAGAGCATGAATATTCACTTATCCATTCATTTAATCAAGCAACAAGGGTTTATTGAGTATCTATTATATGTAAAGTAAAGTACTCTGCAAGACATTTTAGTGAGCATGAAGATTGAGATAGACCTGCCTTCTTTTGCCTATGTCCTCCTTGAGAACAAGGCCTGAGAAATATAAGAATGAAGGGAAAAATTTTAAAAAGACCTAAGTAGTTGGAAGTAGTTGATTTCAGGAAGTAGGGTTTGGAAATGAGGACACGTATAGCATGAGACTGCTGGTTGTAGCATTTAACTTATTACTTTTTTTAACAATAAACATGTATTATTCTGATAGAACTAAAACCAAAAGTAAACAAATTTCAAAAAGAAAAGCATTCCAAGCTGTGATGGGACAGTAGGCATGTAGGAAAGTACTACATGTTTCAGAAACGTGAGAGTCTTATGTGGCTAGTGCCTAAGGTGATAGAGGAAAAAAACATAATTCTCTTAACCAATAAATATTTATTGAACACCTAGTTCATGTCTGTCACTGCACTAGATACTGGGGACACAAAGGTAAAATAAATCATAATTCAAAAAGACACATGCACCCCAATGTTCATTGCAGCACTATTTACAATAGCCAGAACATGGAAGCAACCTAAATGCCCATTGATGAATGGATAAAGAAGGTGTGGTACATAAATACAATGGAATATTACTCAGCCATAAAAAGGAATGAAATTGGGTCATTTGTAGAGATGTGGATGGACCTAGAGACTGTCATACAGAGTGAAGTAAGTCAGAAAGAGAAAAACATATATCGTATATTAACGCATGTATGTGGAATCTAGAAAAATGGTACAGATGAACCGGTTTGCAAGGCAGAAATAGAGACAGATGTAGAGAACAAACGTATGGACACCAAGGCGGGGAAAGCAGGGGAGGTGGTGGTGGGATGAATTGGGAGATTGGGATTGACATATATACACTAATATGTATAACATAGATAACTAATGAGAACCGGCTGTATAAAAAAATAAAATGAAATAAAAATTTAAAAATAATAATAAAAAATAAACCTACATTAACACATCAAAAAAAATACTGCATTGCATATTTACAAGTTGATAAGAGAGTAAGTCTTAAAAGTTCTCATCACACACACAAAATTGTAACTATGTGTGGAGATAGATGTTAAGTGAACTTATTGTGGTAACCATTTCACAGTATATACATATATCAAATCATTATGTTGTACACCTGGAACTAATATGTTATATGTTGATTATATCTCAATAATAATTTTTAAAAAGAATAAGAAAAAAAACGACAACACTAGGTTCTTATCTTTATCCTACTCCCTATCAAACTGGTCTTGGCAGGAGCGCTAGACCTGTACAGTATAGTGCGGTGAGTGGGATATATGATGATAGCCATGTACCAGATTCCTGGAGGTCACCTGCGGGTAGCACTGAAGGCAGGGAGAGCTCACCAGCAGACAAGGAGGGAGACAGGGGCAGCAGAGCTATGAGCAAGCTTGGCATGATCGGGGAGGGCGAGGCATTCGCCTGCGGTGGAGAATTCTCAAAGATGAAAGTGGAAAGTTAATTTGGAGTGAGATGTTGGCAAGCTTTAACTCTAAAGATTTTAGACTTTATGCTATAAATGTTGGGAGTTATTGGAGGTGTTTGAGGAGGAAAGTGATAAAATCCAATTTATCTTCCAAAAGAGGACTCTAACAGCGGTGTGAGGATGAGTTGCACTGAGAAGAGATCAGTGGAGAGAGTGATAACAGGAAAGATATTGGAGTAGTTTAGGAAAGAAATGACAAATCTCAGTTTTCTCAAGGTTTTTGTTTGACTTTCTGACCTCAAAAATTTTACATATACATATATATATGTACTGAACTCCATATTCTAGTGACATCTGTGTCATTTAGAATTTATATTTATGTATTAGAATTTATATTTATAGTATATATTTACAATTAAGTTCTTTAAATCTTATCTTGGTAGATCATAATCCTAAAGAGCAAAAACATTTCAGGTAGCAATGTAACATGCTAAATACCTACTGTATAAAATCACATCAGCATCTGTGACTCAAGAAACAGTTTGCACATGGAATTCTTAATGAAGTTCAACCCCTTCTGTTTGAGTCAGAGAGAGTATTTCTCATGTATTGTCACTTGCCTGAGTATCAAATATCTTTGATTCTCATTCTAGGCCAGTACTGTCCAATACAAATGTAATGCAAGCCACAGATTTGAGCTACATATGTAATTTAAAGTTTTCTAATAGCATATTGAAAGAAGTGAAAAGGAGCTGGTGAAATTCCTTTCAATGATATACTTAATAAAATGTAATCAAAATATTATCATTCCATCATGCAATTAATTAAAAATATTACTACCGAGATATTTTACATTCTTTTTTCTTATATGAAGTCTTTGAAATCTGGTGTGTATTTTCCCTTTAAGCACATCTCAATTTGGACTCTCCATGTTGCAAGTGCCCAAGTGCACTAATCGCTGGAGTGGCTACTATATTGGAGAGTGCAGCTCTAGACTAACTATCTTTAATGTAAAACTCCATTTCTGAATTCATTCTAAATTAGTGTAATATGAGAAAAATGGATGTCAGTGTGACTTCTGTTTTTCTTTCTTTGTGGCAAAGATGCAACCAGTCACTGAAAATGGATTTTATTTATTTTATTGACTTGGTGACTCAGGGTGTTAATTCATACATCTAATTAATAGGCCTTAAGTTTACCTCCTTCATCTTTCTGAGGCTTTTTCTTTCTTTTTATAACCTCATCCTTTGTTCTCAGCTGTAGTATCATTTATAAATAGAGCAGACTATCCATCTGACATCCTGGAAGACAGATAGGAACAAATCAGACAAATAAAAAGGAAACCATCTTCTTCATAACTCCTTGCCCTCTTGTAATGAAACCTGTATTAGTTGATATGATAGTCAATTCTTGAAATTGTTTTCAAGATGCCATCTCTTTAATATTCTTGGGTGATGAAAAGCAAGGAGCACTGTTTTCTCATTAGGCTGCCTAGAGGGGTCACGGGAAGCCCATGTGGGGTGGATCCCCTGTAGAGGACATCCGTCAGATTTCTGGGCTGTGCTTTATGATGAACCCTTGGAAATGATGTGGTGTCAGTAGAATACCAGAGTTCAGCATTTTAATATTACATATAAATTGGGAGGAGCGGAGAGACTAGCTCTGAGTATTTTGTTAGTAATTTAACATATGCTGGATCCCTTAGTCTTCACATTATAGACCTTCAATATCTGTATTATTATTGTTGTACTGATAAGGAAATATACTCAAAAGTTGCCTAAGGATATAAATTAATGGTAGAGAAAGGATTTAAACCCGCATCTCTCTGCCCCTAAATCTGGTACTCTTTCCACTGCAATGTGCTGCCTGCTTAGATATAATCTTTCATCCTTGAACTCTCTTGAGTGTGGTGCAGAGGAGCCAGGAGATGGTTTCTAGTCCCTGTCCTGCCACTAACAGTGTGTACGAACATGAGCAAATTCTTTATCTTCCTTCCAATATTTTTTATCTACATCTGTCTCAGGTAATGTGCTAGGAGTAGTGAACTTAGTAATGCAGTCCATTTTCTAGGAGAGGTTTCATGGTGAAATATGATTCTCTCTGTCTTCCCAAATCACTATCTGCTTGAAGGCAGAGGCTTTAATACTTTGGAGTCAAGCAGGCCCGAGTTCAGAACCCAGTCTTGCTTCTTAATATCTGTGTGAAGACAAGCAAATTATTCAGTCTCCCTGAGTCCCAATTTCTTTGTCTGTGAATCGGACTGTCGTAGAGATGCAAAGAGAAAATGGAGTAGACAGGATTTGTCCTTTCTTTACTTTCCCCATCAGAAAAAATGAGAGTTTCATTCATAAAACACTGCTTACATAAGAGTTAAGCCGTGTCAAAGGAATTTAGAGAAGGAAAAAGATAATTGAGCACTGGAGTGTGATCAGGGGAGATTTTGGAGAGGATGAAGATTTTAGACTGGTGGAAGAAGGAAGGAAGGATTTGAGCAGGAAAACTGGGCCGCAGAGTGAGCAGCGTCATATGAACAAAGGTGAAAACCAGGCACGGCAGATATGAGAACATTCGGAATTTGTAATGGTTTGTGAGCATTTCAACATGGTTCAAGTTGTTGAGTTTTTGGTGATAAGTTAACCGTAAAATTAAGTAGCTTCTTCTTCTACCTGAGTGTCTAACTGTAGCTAAAGGAATAAATCTGTTCTGGCGGGCTGTCTCTTCCAGACTCAACTACCCCACTGTACTTCATCAGTCGCAGATTTCAATTTTTTGACTCCTTTAATGCCTGCGTTTTTCCATGTCTGCGTTTTTTTCATTTTCCATGTTCCATGTCCAGAACTTTCACCGTCTTTTGTAATAGCAGTTTTAGGCCTTTTACTAGGTTTCACAGAACTAAGTTAAATACTCATTGATTTAATACTACTTATTTATTTAATATTCTTTATTTTTATTTGATAATATTATTAAATTAAACCTTAAGGGGGACCAGACTACTTGAATTTCTTACATCTCATTATTTTTCAAAAATAACTCTTTTAAAGATCTGAATAATTTATAAACCCCTCAGAAATTTGAGTTCATAAGGCTTTGGGTTACATTAATACATACCTATACAAACTCTTAAGGGACAGATGATTTTTTTTCCTAAAAAGTAAGGGAAGTTTTATAGTCTCTAAAATAAGGCCTACTGGAATTGATGAGGAATATATCCTTGTTTTTTGGTTCTTTTCATTCACCTGACATAGTTTAAATATCCTATACTAAAGAGTTTATTTAGCCATCTTTACTCTTAATGGAGGCTGTGTCACATTCAAAATTATTCCTAAAACCTCAAAGATGCATATATTTTAAATAAATCAGGTTAAAAAAAATTGGCCTTGTACACCATTGAAATTATTTAGAAGAACCGCTTCTGTATATTTTATATGTATATAAAAGTATTTATTAATACATAAAATTCAGAAATAGCAAATACTACAGGTGTTACAGTGTGAAAAATGGTCTAATACTATTTTAATTCATTTTCTGCTTTTTAAAAAACCTCTAAGTATAGTATGAAGTGAACATATAAGTTCAGTGAATCTTCACAAACGGAATACATCATATTACCAGCAGCTAGATCAAGAAACAAACATTTCCAGTACCTCACAATCCTCACCCCTCCCTTTACCCTTTCCAGTCATTACCCTACCCCAAGGGTAATCAGTATCATTCCTTCTGACAGTATAGATTAATTTTGCCTCCTTTTCTACTTAAAAAAACATTTTTCTTTAAACATATGTAACATTATAGAAATATCTAAGTAAGTTTTTTAGTATGCTTATTGTCTTTTATGTTTTTTTTAATATTCAATTTAAAATGCTATCTTCAGCCTGAAGATAAATGGTTCATAAATGAATTATCTGTGGCCTCAAAGGGAGGGAGGGAAGCTAATACACACACACACACACACACACACACACACACACACACACACGCACGCACACACAGATTTTGCCCTACCACAAATTCTTCTGACTTAAACCAATGCAATATTAAGAAAACACACAATTTCATTGATTTTTTTGGTAACATTTGGAATTATTTGGCATCAAAATGGAAGCTTTTCTTTTTAAAAACAATTTTTGTGATACCATGTCACTGGCCTTTATTGGAAATAATTTTGAAACCTCCTTGAATAGTCAGAGAAACAATCCAGCTTTATGAATCAGTGTTTATTCTATTTATGAATCAGCATTATTCTGCCTCTTCCAAGCTTTCTTGGTTATTCGTCTTTACCTTTAAAATGTATTTTAAAATATGTAGAATTAATCATAATGATGATTTTAGTATAATTTTAACATAATTTGGAAAATCTCTACTAGCTAATTCTTACTCTTCAGTCTCTGCACCACAGCCCTGAATAGGACACTGAAGGGATCGTGCCTTCTTGAGCTAAAGGATGTTAGTCTGAAGTGAGCTTCATCCGTTAGGATGGGCTCTATTCAAAAATTGGTTGGCTGTGGCATTATCGGGTATAAATTCTGGTTTACCAGCACATTTTGTTTTAGTACTGCCGTAACTTATCTATTTGGGATAGCACAATAATATGAAGGAGTATGATTTAGAGGAAGATTCCTGAAGAACAATAACACATACCCACTTTTTCAAGCTAAGCATTATATTAAAAGAAGATATTATATGTAAAAATGGGACACCCTCGGGAAAATATATATTAGAATATATATCAGATTAAATAAAGGAAAACATAAGAAATGTTCCTAATTATGCAGGCCTTGACTTTTAGATACATGAAAAACATCTGCCTAGAGTATTTATTGCTTAGTCAAATGAATGTAAAAGTAAAGGCTGCACTGACATTGAACTTTCCTGATATATCAAAAATGTCAGAAAAACTACATGTGTTTAATAACTTTGTTTAGAACATATTTGCAAATGGGGGTTTAGAAAATCCCTGCACCTCTAATTTCTTACCTGATGATTGTTTCGATAGAGCCACAGATTAGACATCAGACAAACGCATGGCTAAAGAATGATCACTCATCATCTCACCATGTGAGTCTAAAAGAATCTTTTTTTGTCCAGGCAAGCTAATAAAAGTATTAAGACATAAGAGAAAAAAATTCTAGGAATGAAAAAAGTGTAAGAGCTATGCCTTGAAAAAGAAAGCAAAATCCTAATTATTCAGGTGCTGGATAATCGCTTGATGAAACGCTGACACCCTCCCCCTCCAATGGTATGTCATGCTGTTTGACATTTGCTTTAAAACAATCCAGTCAGTGTGCCCATGAGGGTGGGGGAAGTCGGCAGAGATATATGTGAAACAATTTTGCCTATGGGTTAATTGTTGAAACTAGGTGATGAATACGTGGAAGGTCATTATACTATTTTTTTTACTTTTGTGTATGTTGAAAATTTTCCATGATAAAAAAGTTTTAAAAATTTGTCCCCCAAAGCACTCTTAGAACTGACCTGAAAAATTCTTCCTGTTTCAAAATCCGCTTAATAATGGCAAGATTTTTAACATTAAAAAATGATAAAAATTGGAAGAGTCATAGCTTTGTTTATACATCTTTCTCAAGGCCAACAGTTTTTGGATTCTAGTTCCAGTCTCCAGGAGACAAAGTATTCTTGTCTGATGTGCAATAATAGAAAATTTCACCGTGCTCTGAATTTAATACTATACTTTTCATGTTAGTGCAGGATATTTGTAATATGTTATATTTCCATAATAGAAAGTTAATTTCTTCCTAGTCTGACTAGATCTATTGATCATTAAACTGTATAAAGAGAGATGATTTGTACGTAGTTCCTCCTAGTTCTTGTTTGTCATAAGGAAAATCCCAGCGTTACATGGTTATATACCTGCCTACATGGTTATATACCTGCCCCAATTTAATATTTTTAAAAGTCGTGTGTGTGTGTGTATAATTTTATCTCAGTATTTTTAGATGTAAACAGGTGAAGTCATATTTCATCTCTCCTCTCCCTTCATTTGAAAGAAATTCTGATTTAGTTTTTATTTCATTAAATATTGTGATTAAATCTCCGTACCGGAAACAATGGAGTGATATGCTTAGATATGTTAAAGTGTGTCTTATATAAGGTGCCCCTGAAAATAAATTATGTTGATGCCTCATTTCCCAAGCTGATGACAGGATATTGTAAAATAACAGATAAACCATGCAGGATTGTTTTTCTTCCAGCATAAGCAGTAGTATCTAAATACCAAAAGCAGAAAGAGATAAAGTAGTAAGAGGAACTTAGATCTGAAAGAGCAGCCTTCAGGTTATTTCTGGGGAAGTGGATGAAGGTTACATAGCACGTTTGCCATCCTGGAGTTTAATTTTTTTTTAAATTTTTTAATCTTATCTGTAATATGGCTTCATCACTGGTTAGGATGTAACAAGGTATGTTTGTGTCTTCACTCAGTGCCGTAGCTTATGCAGAGTAAGAGCTCAGGTAACACCTTCTGGTAATGACAGTATCATCTGGTCTTTGCTTTGAAGCACAGAAATCACGTCCAGTTTTGCAATAAAAGGCTCAGCAGGAAAGCATTGAACTAGGGCCCCTGGTACACAGCTCTCACTGCACCTTAGGAACACTTGGGTATGCTCTCTAACACACCAGCGCCAGGCCCCACCCCAGACCGATGAAACCAGGGTCTCTATGGAAGTTGGGGACTGAGTGATGATTCTAAAGATCAGATCGAGATGAGTGCATGCAATCCTGGTACTGCCTTCAAATATTCTGGGTATCTTTGTGGGAAGTGGGGCGTTGGGGAGTACAAATTACTACCCCTATATCAGACTTACTAAAATCTGACTCTTGGCAGGAGTGGTGTAAGGGTGTAAGGATGGTAGGCAGAGCTCTGTAGCTTTTTGTTAATGTTCTTTAGTGTTTTTCTGGTGAGTTTTATGATTAGTTAGATTTAGGTATCACTGCTCCAGAGAACATTAT
Source organism: Delphinus delphis (assembly GCF_949987515.2). Classification (NCBI taxonomy): domain Eukaryota; kingdom Metazoa; phylum Chordata; class Mammalia; order Artiodactyla; family Delphinidae; genus Delphinus; species Delphinus delphis. Next base: position 85,402,333 of record NC_082685.1, read on the forward strand.
CCTCTTTCAAATAAAAAAAAAAAATGTGGATTTAGAAACATATACATCTTCTATGTGTATGATACTTGCTTTCCACAACACTTCTCAGGCCTCCAGGACTACAAACCATGAGGCCTCAGCCTTGTTCCTTGAACTCAGCCTTTTATAGTCTCATCTCTACTTTCAGAAGCTGTGTAGTCATGTTAGACAGACCGAACAGAGGCTTTTAGAAAGCAAGCCCCCGCGTTTGAAGATAGGCACAAGGAGCTGAGAAGAAAGGCTGACGTTCTTTGTGTTTTGGGCTTCCAGTTATCTACAGTCATGTACATTTCAATTCATCTTCAGGAAGTCTTACTTTCATATGCCTATCAATATTACCGCTTTTTAAAATCTTTCGTTAATATACGTCAACCTTGAAGTATAAAGTTGGGCTTCTTCAAATATAAAAATGATTTTAGCCACTTAGCCTCAGATTTGATCCTGACTTCATTCTGAAAATTGGCGTTTGTTATAAGGATACAATTAGGTGGTTATTAAGATGGTACTTCACCTCAGGAATCCTGACGCAGACAGATCCTATCAGTCCCTGAGAAGATGCATGCCCAATACCAGCAGACAGGTTCCCTGGCAGGGACCTTGTCTTTCATGTCCGTCTGCATCCTCCCTTGCTTAGCTGCTTGTCAAGCAAGACTTAACATTATTCATATTTCTTATATTAAAAATTATTAATAATATTTATTGAGCACTTGTTATGTGTGAGGTCTATTTTAAGGGTTTCCACATTTATTAACTTAATTCTCACAACAGTCCTAACTAGGGAGTTATTATTGTTATTATTCTCATATTACAGATGAGAAAATGAAGACACAAATAAATAACTTGCCCAAATTTATGCAGGTTTTAAGTGACAGAGCTAGAATTCAGATTTACAAGGACTAACCCCAGAGTTTGCACCCTTATTCATTACTCACCTAATAATTAATTGTTAACTGAATAAATGATGATGACCACCTTTGGCCCCAAACCTAACACAGAACTCTAATTAAGAAAAAAAAAAAAAAAACATGGAGGACTCCTTTTTTCCTGGTTGTAGGACCACCTGGGTGTTCCTGCCACTAAACACCAATCTTAGAATTAATAACCCCATTGAAACAAAAAGGCACATCTATCCGCACCCTCACCCGCCTGTCCTCCCTGGGGCAATAGCTCCAGTTCTGTCTGCGCATGCTGAAGGAAAAGGGATGGTAGGGAGACTGCTGAGCAGAGCCTCATGGGAGGATGCCAGAAGAAAGCAACCACCACAGCTGGTACAGAAAAGCTCTTATCTCTTGAAAGTTTCATCCCTAGAACATGTTGCTCAATTACTGTCCTGGAATCCAACTTCAGATCCACACTCCTCTTCCATGGAGAGATGAAGAGGGGTTAGGAAAGGAACAGAAAGGAACTTCAAAGCTTTCTCTTGGAGCCCAGCAGTCGTGGTCCTTTTTGAGTAAAGATCTACGACTGGTTTCAACAGGGAGAACCTGGTGGAGAAATTAACTTAATTCAAGGAATCACAGTATGTCATTATTTATCTAGAAATATTACAAACTCCAAATATAGGAAATACACTCTTAGTTATATGTTCAGATGACAACACCTGCATGGGCAAATAGACATGACATGAGGTTAAATAGCCATTTGGGATTATCCTCTTTATTCTCAGGTATAATCAAGAGTTGACTTCTTTGCCCAAAGTTCTTTCTTTTTCAAATTTCATTGCTGTCTAAGAGAAAATTTATCTTGGGCTTAAATTCCAGGTGGGCAGTTACCTACATTACACTAAACAAAAGATCAGATCATCAGGCTGTTTTTCAATTTACATTTAATTAATGGGTCTAAAAATTCAAATATAGTACCATATCTAGATGAGAAATTTTATTCTTTTAATCCATTTAAGCAAAATTTTTACATTTAAAAACTAAACCTCCAAATTTGGTCTATTATCAATAGTACTGGTTGTGTGTTTGATATTTCACTCATGTATAGGAAATGATCTTTAATTTAAATGCATTGCTCTATTTTTATAAAATAATTTCTGTGGTTCTCTATGAGAATACTACTCCTAAAACTAAACCACTTAGGAAAGGACTATTTGTAGCAGCCTATATATTCAACGTATATCAATTTTTCAGTGCTCTAAACGTGTTGATTTTTGCTTATGAAAGTGTTAGCACCCTATATGACATCTTCAGGAGAAAATGATTGAAACTCTTTTTTTAAATTTCAAAAGTGGAAGAAAAGTGTTTGACCAGTAAGTTCTCAGATTAATCTGTTTCTGCAGTAGAAAAAAGTGGTAATGAGTTGAAAGGTGATATCTTGCTAGACTCCTAGATATAGAATTACTTGGTTTCAGACTAATCATAGAATGCAGGATATTGTAGCTATATTACATACAGCATATATTATGAAGAGGACATTTGAATTTTTTGTCATTTGATCTTTATTTTTAAATTATTTTTCTTTTAGAAAAAGAAGAAATATATTAAAATTGTCTCTGTGCACTAAAGTAAACCTGATGATATTTGTGTTTGTATTGGTGACTTAAAATTATCATTAGTTAACTTTTGTTTGTTTTCAAACATGTAGATATAAAAAAATAAATCCAACAGTGTTCTCTTTTAGCCTATATTTATACAAAAAGATTTAATTAGTTTAGAAAATAATTCTCTCAGCTATCAGCATCAACTCAATTTCACATAATCCATCCATGATGAATTAAACACTATCAAAATGTTGTCTTTATCATTAAAATAGGTATAGATTTAGTCATTGCTTGGCCTGACCAGAGCTTTTCAATCATTCCTAAGGACACTCAAACCCATTTTTCAGTCTTCCCATAACCAGCCGTGGTTGCAGAGCATCTATTCAACATGTGCTAAATTAGGCTACATTTCTTGGCTTTGCATATCTTTATAGTAGACATTCCTTAAAAACAATAACAAGATGCCCACTGAAGACGGGTTTTATTTTCTGGACACACAACGTGCAAAGAGCATGAGCAGGCCTCAGGCTGAATCACTACTACTTTCTTATTAGGTATGTGTCTTGGGCTACTAAATATACGTGAGCCTTTTTTCTCACCTGAAAAAAATTGAAGAATTTACGAAGGAGGGCATAAAGAACTTATACAAACCACCTGGCTTATAGTAGATTTCATTCTGTAATTGATTGTTATTATTCTTTTAAAATGAAAATCTTATTTTTTTTTTCAGGATAGGTTTTAGCACCTGGAGAAAAAATTTTTACTTATCTGCCTGATCATTATGAATCTGATATTGTTTTCTTTTAAGAAAAGATGAGTGTTGGTTAAAAAATTAAGCAGTAGCAGATATGAAAAGCTGGAAATCTGCACTATTTATGTGGTTTTGGCTTTTATATATCACTTAGAAAATACAGTTCTTTTAATGCCACTTTTTTTTTCAAATAATCAAGTATCGTACAGACAAAATATCTAAAGTGTATGAGCTATCATATATTTTAAATTTGACTCCTGTGTTTTTCCTTCTCTCTCTTCTCAAAGGAGCGGATCATATCCAGCCATCCTTTTATAAATGCTGTTGCTAAAAAATGTGTTAAAGTTTCAGTTATGTGACTTTTTTGGCCCGAGTTCATTAGTAATTTTCAACCTAAGATGTCAGTAAATTTGTATGGACTTTTGGAAAATTTAGTAGCTTTTATATTCGAAAAAATATTGCTCAACCATATAAACATAGCTTTCCCACAATTGATTTTACAGTAAGGTTAAAATGATATTATTTGTTAGATATTTCCACCTTCAAATGTGATTACTGGAATATATTGTTAAATTTTGAGCGACTGATATTTTTCAAAATTGTTATTATAAATAGGGCTGCACATTCTTAAATGTGTCACTATTAACTAGAATGTTTAGTGTGTTAATGTATATGCTTTATTTTTTAATTAAAATAATTATCGAGTTGTCAAGATAATTCCAATAAAATATAATTTAATAGACTATTCTAAGTGATTTAGATCTGTTTTAAACAGTTTACTTGATTTCAGTGTGTATTCCTGTTACATTCAAAAGGCTATCAATATATGATATTGAAGTTTGAATTCTTTTAATGTAAGTAGGGATACTTCTTGTAACCTTATTCACGTTGCAAGTAAAATGATAAATATATCTAAATCAGTGTTATGCTTGTGTTCTGTTGTTCTAACATTTGAATAAGCTGCTTTTTTTGGGTGTTTAATCTTATAATTTTTCTTAGCCCTAAAAAAAGTTAAGTTGAGAGCATTGATGTCTTTTGTGATGAGAGAATTAAACATGCCAACAAACATCCTCTCTATTAAAATAATTATTTATTTCAGGTTTCCATGTATTATCTTAGTTATGGTCGGTTTGACAAGGCAAGAAGTAGATTTAACAGTATAAAAAAATGTATATCTAGGGCTTCCCTGGTGGCACAGTGGTTGGGAGTCCGCCTGCTGATGCAGGGGACACGGGTTCATGCCCCGGTCTGGGAAGATCCCACATGTGCAGAGTGGCTGGGCCTGTGAGCCATGGCCGCTGAGCCTGCACGTCTGGAGCCTGTGCTCCACAACGGGAGAGGCCACAACAGTGAGAGGCCCGCGTACCAAAAAAAAAAAAAAAAAAAATGCCTAAAGTTGCTTTATATTACGTTTCTTAGCAGTATGGCAGAGTGAAAAAAAACAAGAGACCAGTTTAAGAAGGTCCACTTAGGGCAGTCTGAAAACACACATCATAGGCACAAAGAGAATAGATATCAAACTCTGACAGGCTTTCAACAGAAAAGCCAGAATGTTCTCTGAGGTAATCCTGGAATAGCTACACAGTCTGCACCACCTCCACTGAACTTTTTAGCTTTCTCTTGAGACACTTGGCAACATGCCATATCAGCCTGATGCCAGAGGTACAAGGACTAATCATCCTTAGGCGTGGCATGCTCTGAAGGTGCATATAATTCTTTCAAAAACTGAAATAGGATCACAAGTCTGAGGCACCTATTTCCAATTAATTTGGTCACAGGAGTCTATCTGTCATCTTTGTTCTGTCACAGCAGTTTGTGGTAAACCTGCTTCACATGGATTATCCAATATTAAGAACAGTGGATTGCAGAATTTTGCCCCCAGTCAATTCCTATTTTGTCACTTTTGGTTTAAAGTAGATGAAACTAGCCATGGGTTTAAAAACGAACTTGACATTTTCAAACTTCCATGAAAAGGAATTGGTCAAACTTCTGGCACGATGACATAGTAGGTTATCATATACACCGTACTAATTCATTCTGATTTTCTACAAAAGCTTAGTATAAAGTTTTTACTCTAGAAAAGTATATACAACTTCAGCAACAGAAATACTTCCTTCTTTTTGTCCAAAGATGAATATATGGGGATTCTATGCACAATATCCTTATCGTGTGCTAAAATGAATACTCATTTTCTGAATAATGTCTTTCAATATTTAAATATCTTTTATCCACCTTAAAAGCATATCAGATTATTTCCCCCTCTATGATCATATAATTCCAGTGCAAAATGGGTAAGAAGTTAGATGGTGTGATAACCATTTTTAATTTTTATTTAACTTTAACTGTTTTAGGCTGTTTTAGTGCAAGAAGTAAAACTTTGCCTGGGTATGAGCAAAGGGATAGGTCATTAGAAGAATGCAGTGTGCCTTATAGCAAATGGATACCAGAAACTCATGGGCACCTGGGAACTGAAATTGTGTGGCTGGCTTCCTCTACCCTGGAATTAGATCCAGAGTACCTCTGGGGACCTCACAGGATGAGGGAGTAGACCTTTGTTAATATTGTCATTCCAAAAATGTGTGCTCCCTTGTTAATAGTCAATACACTATGTCTGAATTTTATAAAAATAAGAATTAAGCACAACTTATGTTACAAATTTAAAGAATTAAATAGCTTGAAAGTTCATAATAGGAGATGGAAATGTGACTGTGACTCTGAAAATGTTTTAAATACCTAAGCCTGCCTTCATAATAGCTCCGGGTAGTTTATGTTATTGTCCCCAGGTGACTTGTCCAAGTTGATGAACCAGCTCATAAGGGGAAAAGCTGAGAATCAAAATCCTCGCCTGTGCAAGCCCCCAAGGCTGTGCTTGCTCATGAGGCCACACAGTCTGCCTGTGATGGAAATAACAAGATTTAAAATCACTCATGGAAAAAATAAAATAAATAATAAAAAATTAAAATAGGGGCTTCCCTGGTGGCGCAGTGGTTGAGAGTCTGCCTGCCGATGCAGGGGACACAGGTTCGTGCCCTGGTCCGGGAAGATCCCACATGCCGCGGAGCGGCTGGGCCCGTGGGCCATGGCCGCTGAGCCTGCGCGTCCGGAGCCTGTGCTCTGCAACGGTAGAGGGTGCAGCAGTGAGAGGCCCGTGTACCGCAAAAAATAATAATAATAAATAAATAAATAAAAATAAAAATTACTTACGTCTGAGAGGCATGATTGGCCACTCCATTTCTTCTCTTTAGGTCCTCAAATTTTTTTTGTTCATTTCAAAGCAGGTTAAACCAATCCAGAACACCCCTCCACCTTTTTTATCATTGTGTCTTCCCCTTTGTCCTATGCTCCCCTCTACTTTTGTTATTCCCTGCACTGCCCAATCCCTTCTATTTCAATTTCTGATAAGTGTTAATGCGGGTGGGATGTGATGCATGCCCACAAAATAACTTGGGGAACATGCAAGGCGTCAGCTTCCAGTCCTACCCAGGCTCTACCCACCTCGTCTGGCTTAGCTGTTCTGACGTTCTCACTGTTAGAAACGTTACTTTGGGGGTGGACCTTAGAGGCTGTAGTTTTATCCTCTGAATTTTCTGATAAGTTCATGTTTATTGTGTGGAGAGAGGTTCCTCATCAACCGTATACCCCTCTCCCTTTGCCATCTTAGTATTGGTTTTGTTTATGAAGGTCCTTCATTGTTACTCAAAAGGCAAAGAATGCTGACACTGTGCAGCTCAGATGCAGGGCGGACAGATTTCTTCCAGAGCAAACAGCAGGGCAGCAAGCAAGTCTGGGAAAGAAAATGGCATCAAAGAGAAGTCATCAAGTCCACCCCTGATGAAGGAGAATAGGATGCTTTTGAGTAAGAAAGTAGAGAAGCAGAGGCTGAGAGAAAGGGCAAGTAAGCTAGGAAAAGAAAGGGAACGACTTGATAAAAACGGACGTTGCTAATAATTAAACAGCCAACTTCCCAAACTTTTTTCTGAGAGAGGCCTCATAAGTGTGTTCCCCATGGCCCCCATAGTGGAGCATGAGGGAAGCCCTGTGGTCAGTGCCAGGAAACATGAAAACCACTCCTTTTGTTCCCTCCCTCGGAGGAGTCTTGATTATAATGGAAATCCTGCCAGACCCTTAATTAGGAAAGTACAACAGGGCATTAATATAATTCATCACCTGTTAGAAGGAGCACTTGTGGGCTATTTACTAGAAATCTATTAAATATGACACGAAGACACATCGCACTCCATTTCTTAACATGACATTATAATCAGGATGTATGCTCAGTAAAATGGTTTATAGAACCCTTGTCTGTGAGTCCTACCAATTAACCTAAATTCTGCATCAATGAGGTATAGCCAGTGTAGCACCCTGAGAAAATGGATGCGTTTTTCCTCTGGTTCTCAGCAAAGTTTCATTTTGAAATAAAAGTGTTGTTTCCATGGCCAAGTTCATTGCCATATATTTTACTCATCAATGCATTGAGTGAAAGGATTATAAGAGTACTCACTTCATAGTTGTGTAACTGAATATTGAAGGACTTGTTTTTATGTGAACCTGGTACATTTCCTTGACATCCTAATATAAAAATCTTTTGTATAGATAAGGTCAATATTGATGGCCCAGTACTCTAATTCTGTAAAATATGCCCTGATGTTTCTTAAAGTACAAATATCCTTTTAAGATTTCGTGTTTACAAATGAAAGAAAATCCATTTATGTATTATCTGCATATCAGTTAAAGATGAGAATCTGACTTTAAGGGGAGGGTATGTATTTTCAAATGTATTTTACCCTGTGCTCAGGGTTCATTCTTGTCTTTTTTTTTTTTTTCACCTAATATGTGACTCTTCTCATTAAGTTATCATTATAGTTAGGACTCCACTCTGTATTGCTCTAAAATTATATTAGAAATGTTGCACAATGACCAAGGAGTCATGTTTAACATTTTCATAATCAGCCTTGGTTCAAGTCTCTGTATTTCTGTAATCAAGTTATATGCAAACATAGCTTTATCCATAGGGAGGCATTGTGTTCTTGGCTACAATGAAGGAAAGTAGTGGAAGAGGTCAACCAACATGGTGGAGTAAAAACGTCATCTGGGTGTGGCTCGGGAATAACTATTTGTTTTTACTTACTATGTTTATTCATTGGTTTTTCTCCCTTTCACATGCTGGCAAGAGTATCGAGGAGAATGTTTTTCTCATATAATGTCCCCTGCCCTGGTGCCATATTGTATTATGCTTTAAAATAGAAGCTGCCACTGCCAACCCAGATTTCTTTAAAGAAAACATACTTTCTTCTGGCAGGAGTAGAGCAAATGTTCGTTAGACCAGTGGGACACTTAAAGCCCAAAGGAGTAGATAACAATGACGTAGTCCGGTCTCTCCTCGTCTCCCTGCCTTGATTCAGCAGCTCTCCACCTCTACTCTTTCTGTCTGCCTGTAGCAAAGGGTTACTCCCTTAGTCAAATCTCTATCGCTGTGGAGACAGAGAAGGCGTATCTGTGACCAGCACAGGGGTGCAGAAACAGTAAGGAAAAATAAAATGCTATGATAACATCAGGATTCTGGCTAAGAAGGCCTTTGACTATGAAAGGGACGATCAGGTCCAAAGAATTCATTTTCACCCCCAGGTCTCCTTCTATTTCACTTTATCTCCTGCTTCTCTCCAGCATGAGCTCTTCCTCAAGCCAAGCCGGGCTTCTTCTCATTCTCAGCCTCAGTCCAGTCTCTGTGACCTTGCCCATGCCTCAAATGCCCTCCCTTTTCCCCTCACTATCGTGTATCATCTCCTCTTTGAAGTATCAGTTCCCTGATAACAGTCAAGCACTATTCACTTTTGTATCTCTTCCAGAATTTAATACAGGATATTTTACTAAGGAGACAGTAAATATGCATAGAGTTAAAAAATATTATTTTATTAGGTAAAATTTCTGTGTAGTTTTTAGGCCTGTAATATCTTTAGAATTAAGGTTAAGGATTTATGAGAGCATGAAGATGCATTTATATTTAAAACTGTTCTTGTTAAAGTTTATTTCTTTATTTTTAAATCTCTTTTCCTTTTCTGTGTACATCTTCAGTATAAGTAAACAGGTTATATTTCTTGAAATCTAAAGGCATGAAAATAATCCTTTCATTGTGTTCTTGTGTATCTCATGCATCTAAAATTAATGTTCTCTGAAGGACAGTTCAGGGTTCATGATGAATACTTATTAAAATGAACAATGAAAGTCCTTAGTTAGCTGTTAGCCCCAAAATAGAAATGGTCATTATCAATAATCAAGTCCCTGTAATAGATTCTTACTCTTTTAGAGGAGACCTCAATGTTTGCTGCCTCATTTTCAGAAGAGGCGTGTGAGAGAATCAGTGCCGGAAGTCACAGCTGTCAGACTCTGGAGTCTCAGCAAGGCATACTGGGTTGGAAAACCAGCTTTCCAAAGGGTCAAGGAAGCAGAAACTGATTTCTCACACACCATTACACAGTTTAACTAACATAACAAATGCCAAATAATTGCTGGCACTAATGGGTAGGTGGATGTTTACTTTGTATGGTTACCATGGATTCCCTTAGCATTGGTGGGCCTGCTGTGATTGAAATGCTGCAAATTGAAGGAAATAGAAATGATATGATTAACTTGACTCAGTAATTTGAAAAGGGTTTATTTATCTGAAAGACAAAACTATATCATACTCAGCTTCCTTTGATTTAACATATTGTCTATGGAAGTTTTCAGTGTTACATAATTTTGTTTAATCCAAGTATGTATGTGTGTGTGTATAACTTTATTATATGTCATGCACTGGCATAAGCACTTTACATGCATTATCCTATTAAATTTCATTAGGTATAATCATCCCCACTTTACAGATTAGAAAACTGAGGTGGAGAGAGGTTAAGTAACTTGTCAACGATTCCATACTAGTAAGTAGTAGACAAAGGATTTAAACCCCATCAGGCCCCAGAGCCTAGGCCTCAACCCTTATATGTGGTTCCTTATCCAGCACTACCTGGAAACTTGTCCGAAATGCAACTTCTCAGGCCCCACCACAGACCTGACAGAACCAGAAACTCTGGGGATGGGGCTCGGCAATCTGTTTTCACAAGCCCTCCAGGTGATTCTGGTCATGCTGAAGTTTGAGAATCACAGCCTTCCACTCCTCTCCCTTCTCAAGCTTAGGTTCCCAGCCTGTGTGTGCCCAGCTGCAGCTGCCTTCTGGCATCCACCCCGTCCCCTCCAGGCCCTCCTCTAATCACCCTGCTGTCTTTCACGAATCCAGCCATACAAGGAATATTACTTAAGTTTATTGAAAGAACAAACTATGTGCTAGCTTTTACTCTTGAACAGCACTTTATGTAATCATTATCTGATGAAAGGTATGAACCTCCTGCCCAGAGAAATGCACGTGTATATGTCCATGTAGAACTCATTAATCATGTCTCCCTGGCGCCAATCCATGGGATGACCATGGAGTTCAGGTGAAGACTCTCAGGTAGCAGCTGTAAAGTATCATCAAGGTTATATACAAGGCCCCTATATGCCCCTCACAACACAATAATAAGCAGTTCATCTCTGTTCAGTAGTATTTTTCCTTTAAAAAAATCTGACCTCTGTGTTCAGTAGTATATTTTTCTTTAAAAAAAAATTATCTCTGGGCTTCCCTGGTGGCGCAGTGGTTGAGAGTCCGCCTGCCGATTCAGGGGACACGGGTTCGTGCCCCGGTCTGGGAAGATCCCACATGCCACGGAGCGGCTGGGCCCGTGAGCCATGGCCGCTGAACCTGCGCGTCCAGAGCCTGTGCTCCGAACGGGAGAGGCCATGGCAGTGAGAGGACCGCGTACCGCAAAAAAAAAAACCATTTGGGATATGCACAGTTTAGTAACCCCCCCGTTTTTACTAAATAGTATATTATCATTCTTTGTAAACCTGCTTAGAAAGAATTATCTTCAATGAATAATTTAGTATAGTACAGGAATAAGATTTAGCATGTCTACACCCAACTATATATTCTTTGTCCTATAATAGTGGCAAGGGATAAGCCTTTTTTCATTTTAATTTGGTTCTTAAATAGCAAACATCCTTGAAATTTCCAACCCCTTTTTGCAGTCAATTCCCAGTGATAATGAGCTTGGAAAGTGGGAAGGGAATGGAGGTGAATGTGGATTTAAAATGTCTCTCATTCTCTTAGTGTATTCTAATACTTATAATTTCCCTCCAGCAAGACTAGAATTGTGTTTTATCTCTAGATGTTACAGCCTGAGACCACAATTTAAGCACTATTTATTTATATGGAAGTCTGTTCCATGATCTCTTTTACTGTCCTATCCTTTTCTTTTCCTCCAGTTGTTTGCCATAACATGAAATGTCTCAAGAAGAGAAAAAAATGTCATTCAAGCACTTTTTAAAAAATAAAATATGTTTCTTTTTCTACTCACATCTTATCTCCCATGATTGTCTGGAATGGGTGTCCCCAAATAGTCAAACTGAAAGCGCAAACTTTACAATCACAGGAGATCATGGGCAGACCCTACCTGCCCTCAGATCCCTGATACCAGTGTCACCGCCACCTAGTCTTTGAGTTTATACATTATGAGCCCTGAGAAGGAAAGTGTAGGTCTTTTTTCCTTCATTTTTGTCCAGTATCTAGTACTGCGTAAAATTAACAATTTACCCAATAACTCTTTGTTGACTGAATGCTATGTATTAGCTTCAAATAAGCATGAACAATTCAAATATCTTTTTCCCCCATATTTCAGACATTCTTATATCAACTTCAATAATTGTTGGTTTAAGGGACATTCAGTGATGAGAAGAAAAATTGCAGATACAGAATTCTAGATTCTTCTGCTTGCTTAATACTTAAAAATGTTCTTTAAAGTGTTTCTCTTCCCATGTTGTTTTTGGTAGAATTGTTTCCTAAAGCAAACCACTCACTCCTTGATCTTGGCTCTCCTGGGCAGAATTTTGTGCATTCTGTAACATCTTTGGTGGTGGCAGTCCAGTTCTTCCAGTAACTTTGTTAACGTGCTGTGAACAATTGACAATTTGAGTATGTAGTGTATATGATATTAAATTGTGAATTAGTGGGACATACGATGTAACAGCATATCAATATTTGAAGATATTGGTACTTGATATCCTGTCAAGGAAAATTTGCCTCCAGATTTTAAGCTGGAAAGTCACTGGAATAACTGTTCAGAAAAGAATCACAATTACATGATTTTTTATATTTTTGGTACATTATGTTAAGAATTGTGTACAACTTGAAATGTCTGAGTACTGATCCTCAAAACAACCAATAAATCTCAATTATGAAAGAAAAAAAATGTTCTTTATACTTGTAACTAGTGAAGATAAGATAGACTTTTAAAATAAAGTCATGATTCTTCCAAGTGGCCGTATATCAGCCCTGAGAGAAGTCAGCTTGTATCATATATAACATCTGGAGATTTATGATCTCTTGGAGAATGCTAGCAGAAATCTTCCAGTCTTCTCACAATTGTATTTAGCTTATTAATACCTTTTTATTTGTCTGTAAACATGATATTCATAGTCAAATATTTGAAAGATATAGAAATTGTAGGGGAAAAAAATCCCCATCACCGCCATTCAAATATACAAACATAACCATTCTAACCTTTTGTTGAATTTCCTGTTATCAAGTCCGCATTTGTTCAATGTATTATAAAACAAACGGTTGGAGTAAACTAATATTTATGTTCATTTTGATATTATACAACCACTTTATTACATACCCACTATTGGTATAATTATCTTCATGTTAGAACATTAAACATTTCCCCCATAAAACTTTGTTACCTATGTTAGGTCAACTGTCTTTAAGTTTCTTTTTGGAAAAATCAGATTTAACTAAGCTAGGAAAAACAAAACAATCTAGTAAGAGCAAGATTCCTCATTGAACCTTACAAATGGGATCTTTGGTATTATTTTTAAGCTTGTTATTTCAAAAACTTCAATTATCATTGTAACAAAAATGAACTGTCAAATTTACATTTAGATTGATTCAGATTCCACGCATCCTTTTGATTTCTAGAATTCTTTGTGTATTACCTAAGAAAATAGTAAGTTCATCCAACCCATTTCAATTCATAAGTCAAATTCCAGTAATCCTAATGCCATTAAAATGAAAAATACTATAATAAAAAAGTATCCAAATCTCAGGCAATGACATGTTTTTTTCAAGTCCTCTTTAATGGAATAGATTGTTCCAAAACCAATTTTTAAATATATTAATTTTAAAAGGGTTCACTTACATCTTTAATCTTGAAAACTATATAAAATAAAAATACAAATATCAGATAGTATTTAGTAAGAATACATTATAATTTGATGATATGTTAGAATTGAATGTGTATTATGATATTTCTTTATGTGATCTGTTTACCTGACCTTGGATTTAATCCTGTTAATTAAACATATTTCAAGAACTGTAATGAAAAATAAGATTACTGTAGGGAAGTGAATTTCCACAAGTTTTTGGCAAGGCTTCTAAATTGGTAGATTTGCATCACCCAGCCTGTCTTGTCCTGGATATGCTAATGAGCATTCAAAGCCAATACATGAAAAAAAGGAAGAGGAGAAGTATTTGAGCACATTTATAGGCAATCCATAGCTCAATGACTAGACACTGAATATCTGAGAATTGATTTTATAAAATGGCATATTTTAAGAATGAGAACTTTCTCAAGTTCTTTTACTCCCAGAACAAAGACTGTTATCTTACTATATTTTTAGGATGATTGTCTAGGGCAGCCTTTTGATATAAATAAATGATGCATTAACATTATATGCAGACAGAGTGTATATGCCAGCAGAAAACTAAATGCGGGAGAATTGTGTGTTTATACAATACTATTCCAAGGTCAGTTCACTAACTCTTTGCTGAACATCACAGCTCAGATATTTTTTCCTTTTTTGATATATTTTCCTTTTTCTGTTAACAGCAGATATCCCTTTATGAAACATTCCATAAATCAGAGTCTAGTGAGATAATTTTTTGTAATTCTCCCTTGACCCATTTTTGTGCATGCAGTTTTGTAAACATCTAAAACAGTTGCACAAAACAACTTAGTAATCTAAAATAACTGAACCTGGAACTAAAAGAAATTAGGAAATAATCAAGAAAGAGATTTCATATAGCAATCAAATTTTCAGTCAATAAATATTTTTGATTAACTGACTGAACACTACTCTTTAAGGACATTATTGTTCATTGTCTTCAATCTTTTGAAGATTGTAGCAACAATGACAGAAATGTCTGGTGGAAATTGCTCTAGGATCAAATATTTTTTAGTAGAAATTAAATTCACTTATCTAGTTAAAAATTACCAATGAAGAAAGACTTTGCAACTATTGACGTAATTGCTTTACCCTTTTTTAACTATATAAATAGGATATCTAGTTTGAAGTTTAGAAGCTAACAATCATTTTAGCTGAATGCACTTAATTTTAGTTACTTTTCACTAGTTTTTGCTTCTGTCTGCAGTTTACTTAGTATTTTGTTGAATAATTCAGCAGCTTGATCTCATGATAATACCACTGTCACAACTACCTAGACTGATCAAGTTTCTACCTTTAGTTTCTTATATTGACTTAAAATCTTTTTACATTTTAATAGTTAATTAATAGGTATTGATTTAGTTTTAAGTTGCACAGTGACAATAACCAGTATAATAAAAAGCATCATTACAAAATCTTGGTTATAATTTTATTGCTCTGTTTTGTGAATAGCAAATCTACCCAAAGTGGTATAATTTCCTTCTCTGATGAAATATTAACCCATACAGGCTAAAGGAAAGCAATGGATAAAGTCATTATCAATTCACTATCACCTTTAATTCCACCCCATAAATTACTACCCTTTATCAATAAATAAGATTTTGTCTAAGTAGATCCCAAGACAATCACAATTAGGTAAACATGTTTTTTTAAAAAAAATTTTTTTAGGAGATTACTCTCTAAAGTCCTTATTGTAAGCTGTAAGGGCCTGTTAATTGAAGATCTTAAGGATTCAGCCCTGGTGCTCATGATAGATTCCATTCTGCCTTTTCATTAATTCCTGGGCGACAGAATAAAAGGCATACTGATTAAGTTTGGAGATTACACTAAGCTAACAGGGGTTACGATGCTTGGAAAGCTAGAACTAGAATTTGAAATGATCTTAATAAATTATATAAATCACATTTCAAAAATATGGAACAAATTCAAGGTTATATCCTAAGAGAGAAAAGCAAACTATACTGTCAGCAGAGGGAGGAAGGTTGTCCAAGCACAGATAGGACAAGAAAAAGACTGAGTTCCAGGAGAGTCAGCAGAGCGGTGTTCACCCTAAAACAAGACTACAAGGGCCAGCCTTGCTCCGCAAAAGGCACGTGTAGCTCCTTTGCGGCTAGAACTACAGAAAATTAAGACGAGGCCCACCTGGAACCAGCGCCACACCCCCGAAGCTCTAGTTCAGCGAGCTGGTGAGAGCAGAACAGAGGGTGTAGCGTGTGCTCGGGGCACCTCTGAGCAACTGTCCACAGAGAGAATGTGGGTGCCAGGCCCACCTCAGACACCATGCGTCAGGGAGTGCGTGAGGACCAGCGGACGCGGAGAGGCTGTAAGAGCTTGTTGGCTTTCAGCAAAGTGCGCTATAAAACTCCTATGATGCTGGCATTTAGGGAGGTAGGAAATAATCCTTTGTTATGTTTGGTGTTGTATAAGCTTTTATTAAATTATTTTGTCGACTTTGAATTTCTACATTTTAAAAGGAAGTGTGAAAATTGGAAAAGGTCTGTAGCAAAACAACAGAAATGCTTAATGGCATGTAAAATAGGTCATGTGGGGAAAGATTAAAAGGAGTTTGGTTGCTTAGCCAGGAAAATAGAAAGCTAAGAGATGACTTAATAACTGTCTTATCGTATACAGAGGTTTATCATAAGAATGCAGATCACTTCTCTATCCCTACGGAAGAAGGAACAAAAGAAAATTAGTTTAAAGTAGCAAGGGATAGCTTACTTTTACATTGGAAGGGATTTCTTGATTATAAAATATCAATAAGCATTGTCTAAGGTTACCAAGAGACAGAATATATAATCTTTGAATATGTTTAAAATGAAATGAGCACCCACCTGGTTGGAAGACTTAACAGTTGACCTGCTTGATGGTAGAACTGAGCCAGACAACCTTTTTGAGAAATTTAACAGTTCTATCATGGTTATAAAATAAAATATCGTAGTCATCTTCCTTTCCTATTCATCTATAAAGATAAATGTACATTATTAATATGAAGGCTTTATGTGACAATTTCAAGAGATGACTTTGCTCACTGTTTCCCTATCTCTAAGTAAGTACACTTTTTTGTTTCCTTTTCTTTCATTTATTTAACAATGTCTGTTGAGTGCCTGCTCTGTGTAAAGCACTGCTCAAGGCTATGAGTGATACAAACAACTGAACACTCCTTTATTCTTTCTTCACAAGCATTTGCTAGTCATCTCCCCTTTGCTAAACACTATGTGACGCGCTCAGAGTCCAACTACAGGTGCGAAGATGGCTCGAAAGAGCCCACAGGCTAGTGAATGAGGATGATAAGTAAACGGAATTGCAGTGTGATGTGACTTGGCCTGTGCCAAAGGTATAAGCAGGCGGCTTGGAAACATGTGAGACATGGTGGGTGCATCTAGTACAGACTCTGGCAGTGTCTGGAGATTTCAAAGGGTTTACTGGAGGAGATGCCATCTGAGCTGAACTGCGGCGTGGTGAGAAGGGAGTCCATTGTGCTCCAAAATGCCAAGAGGATTATCACAGGAACTGATTGTTACCACCTGGCAAGATACATGAAAGCATTTGTTTCTTTTTATCAACTAAAATGTTATTGATTCTGTCCTCTGCCCTTTCTTTGATCTTTAATAAAACAATGAAACCTAATTTACAGTCAGTTCTGTTATAAGGTGACATAACATGTTTCTAAATTCATCATGCTGCACAGAAAATTGTAGCTTAGAGGAAAAAGGGGTTAGGGACAAACACTCAAAAACTTCATCCGGGGGACACAAAATTTTTAAATGTTAGGAACTTAATGAAAATGGTAGCATGGTTTACACATATTGAAGAGTCAAGGAATACATACTAATACTACAGTACTATATAGATTCTACAAAAAATGTGGCAGTGTACCTTGAAGAAGACCTGGAGTTTACTTGTGGAAGTCAAGTCCGAGGGTGAAGTGGTGGAGGGAGGTGATCTGAAATAGGATAGAAGATTGTGATGGGAGATAGGCATGAATATGGCTCATAACTGAGTCATAACACAGGAAGTGAAATGAGAAGTTTGAGATGTGTGCTGGCGTGTGTTTTGTAAATTTCTCCACAATTCAGTTCAGCTGGGTACAGTTTTCTGTGCTCACCTAGTGTTTCTCAGCAAGATCTTGGCGTAAAAGTAAATGTGAAATTCGCATTATGCTCAAGTCCTTCCCTAATGTATCAATTCTGTTGGAACAAATGTGCAGTTTCCAAACAAGCCTTATTGCAGAACTGACTGTATTTGTTGCAAATTAAGGTCATAATTTTCTTACAGTATATCCTGAAATCTCTAACATAGTGTGTTTAGATTCTATTGGACATGTCAGAATTCCTCATAAATCCAGTCTCCTATTTAATGCTGATATAAGTGACTTCCATTTTTGCCAGAGCTACATTTTCCTCTCAGCTTCTGTAACAGGGGAGCATCTGCAGGGAACTTGGCAAAACAGGTGAGGGCCATAAGATTGCAACCAGTGTTTGGCAGCCGGAGCCTCCATATTTGTAGCAATCCTTGGGGAGATGCAGTCGCAAGGACTGCAGGTCTTTTCTTCACTCTGACAAGGTAAATGGCCAGAAATGCAAAGGAAGCTGTCTGGAGAGTAGGGCTTTGGCCATGGATCAACCTCAGTGACCAGGAATCACTGCTGCCTTTTAGTAGGAAGCCAGAAGGTCCTTAGAACTGGACTCTTTGTTTTGCTCTCTCTTTTTTGTCAGCGGGCATAGATTCTGGCGTAGGGGGAGAGGAAAACCCCAGTGGTGGAAATTCGTGAAGGACAGAGGAGGTAGCAGCTGGGGAGGCAGGTCAGGCAGCGTCCCTCTCCGGGCTTCTGTCTCCTTGTGAAATATTTTCCACCACAAAAGATATAAAAACAATGTTTTGTTTTGCTCTCTATGCAATGTGGAGGTCTTTTTTTTTTTTTTTTTTTCACTTAATTCAAGTGTTTGTGCAAGAAAGGCAGCTCAGAGTTACGTTATCTGAGGTCAGGGAGAAGAGACAGTTTTGCATTTGGGTTTGGATTAGGTAGCAGGGTCGTCAGAGGCACTTGATGGTGTTGTTGAAGTGGCTGGAGTCCTCCTGTTCACACAGCCCCGGGAGTCACAGGCCCAGAGAGAGGGAAAGGTTCCATCTATCCACACTTAATTGCCAGATCTGACAGGTCTGTGTAAAAATTGGGAGCTAAAGAGTTAATTATACCAGATGATAAAATCCTTACACAGCCTCAAGCAAACATTCAGCTGACAAAAATGTTATTGTATGTTCTCTCTTGAAAGCTTTAAGATATGCTTGGGTTAATTAGATTTCCAAATATGCAAATATGCCCTAGTGAGGTTTTTCTGAAATGCACCATTTTAAAATTATGTAGCATGGCATTAGTGTTCAAAATACTGAATTGGTAAGACTTAGCCTGAATAGCTTACTAACATATCATATAAATTCATAATTGATCAAGCTCATTTATTCCCCACTGTCCACATTATACTGTTCAAATTGGGTTAGAAAGTTTTATGGAAATTAGGTTCTCTAGCAGGCTTTGGGGGAAGATCAAGGAGTAGTTTAGATTACGGCACTAGTTCTTCAAAAAATGCCAATTCACTTGTCGATATCAGTGTTTCCAACTTGCTCAGTGTAGGGAACACAAGGCTTCTAGAGCCCTGAGACTGGATCACCTGGAGAAATTAGAAGACAAACTTTGATCTCAAGGAGAAAGAATACTTTAGCAAGTGCATCCGCAATGATTTCATTTTGTTCACCTGCTTATGCCAGTGAATAATTCTAAGATTTCAACTTCTGAATAGTTTTTTTTTTAATATTAGATTTCATTATAATCAGATTTCTGGATAACTGAAATGTTTGAGCTGTGTTGGTTAAAAGAAAATCATTTTGGGGAAACTGTTCTAAAGTGCATCATATCCTTCAATGCTTTATTAAACAGTATATACTGAAATTTACTTACT